>NW_022162490.1:0-5471 GCF_008728515.1 Papio anubis | reverse complement strand
TGTGTCAGGGCCAGAGAGAAGGTGTGTGAACCAGGAAGGGGCCCACAACAGAACCCACCTGTGCGGCACACCCTGATCCCGCCTTCCAGCCTCTAGAACTGTGAGAAATTCCTGTTGTTCATAAGCCACTCAGTCAATGGTATTTCGTTACAGCTGCCTGAGCTGCCTGAGATGACAATGCTTCACAGTCCTACGGAGACGGCTACTCCCCTCTCCCAGAAAGAGAAGTTTAATTAAAATCCCTGTCTCTCCTCACCACCACCACAGATCTCAATTCCCCCACCCAGTAAGCCAGCAGTTGCTAGAATTAAAGGAAAAGGAGGATCGTTTTAGACCAGCTCCGCCATGTCGGTCTGAAGCCTTTGACTTTGCCCACTTGCACGGTGGCCGTGTCACTGGGTTCCCCATGCCAGCTCTGCAACTGCACCGGGTCCCAGGCTCTGCGCAAACTTCTCCAGTTGCCCGTCCAGCACACCCATTTCCCCTTCTCCTTTGCAGGTTGTCCTTTGATATCCAACCACCACCCTTCTGCAACCCAAGGCCTTCCGATCCAGGCATTCGGGGTGGGCTCAGCCATGTACTGGAGTCCTTGGCTCAGGTAACCCAGGCCCAAGGCGTTGGCACCAACGATCTACTGGCTGTGGGGTCTGCACAGCCACTAGCTGCCCCAGCCACACCAGGGCCTGGGAGGGGAGGCAGAGGAACCTGTGAAGCTGCCAACAGCCGCGCGGGGACACGGGCCCCTGGGATGAGGAGGATGCCATGGAAAGAAATTCAGAGAAAGAGCCCCAGGGCTGAACAGGTCTCATGCCCGAAGCCTGTACTGCTGAATTTTCCAGGTTTCTGAACTCAATCGCTGACCCACACAGCACGTGTTTCCTGAGTGCTGACCCCACGTGGCATTGGATACGGCAATAAAGCAGGACCCCCACCTCCCCCTTCCCCGACACATACACAGGGCCTCCGTCCTGGCGGGAAATCAGGCCTGGGGGCCCAGCTGGCACCGCGAGCCTGGGAAGGGGGCCATTTCAGACGGACAGTGGGTGCAGCCTTGCCAAAGCCCAGCAGTCACCTGCACTGCCACAGCCAGGCTGAGTCCGGATCAGCCGCACAGAAACCTGACCCTCTCAAGGGCATGCCTGAGCTCATTAGGGACAGACACCGTCTCCTGCTTATCTCCAACACTTTCTCTGCATGTCTAGTTACACACGGACGACGCAGTCTCAGAAGCACAGCAGGCCTCCCCCTGCTCCTCTCCGTGGTGCCATTGATGGGGAGGGGCTGGTATGGCCGCGAGGCCGCACACCCACAGCCCCCCTGCCACGGAGACACGGGCCTTCGACGGTTACTTCTGCCCAAGAACCCTGCTGCGTCTTGGAGCACACCATGGTGGGCGGGAAGCTCCACCCGGAGAAACAGCCATGCTTCTCCCCAGAGCCAACGGAGGGCACTCCCCACCCTGCATTCAGCAGATTACTTACATTCTGGAAAACATCTGAGTTAATGGGGAACAGTAAAATGAAAAGGCCACGCTAGAAAGGTTAGAAGGCTGTGCGAAGTCTCAGGAGGTCCAAAGATTTCTGAACCAAGACTGCTGCGGTCAGCGAGCTTACAGGGAAAGTTTCCCTGCGGGCCTTCAACAAGCTTAGCGCTCAGCAGGGAGAACCACGTTCTGCATGAAACCTCAGAACCAGAACATCGGACACCACAAAGTCACAACAGAGCCAACAGCAACTGAAATACAGGCGCTCTCCTAAGATGTGTGCGTCACTTGCAGGAAGTCACTACACATTAAGATGGGGGAAGAAAAGGATAAGGTTAGAAACAAATTTGAAATAATTTCTGCATATATAAAATTTCTACATCCACTGGCTTTCTTTCTGGGAGTAACAACTTTGACATGAGATGCACATCCCAGTTGGAAGGAGTTTGGGTTTTCGTGGTCAGAGACAAGGGGCTCTCAAGAAATGGGCCTTTCTCTCACTCACTGAGCCGCGTGCCCTGAGGCTGTCTGTCCCTGCCTGAGCACCTCCCTGCTCTGCCTCCAGCCAGCTCCTTCAGCACTCACCCAGCTGCTCCCAGAGCCTGCACTGGCCAGGATCTCTCTTCTGCTGCTGTCAATCTTCCTTTAGGGCAAATAAGTTCAGAGCTAGAAAGTTATACAAGACCCCTTGGGGCTTTTTAAAAATTTGTCTTCTCAGAAAACAAAGAATACTAATTCTACTTCCATGGTTTAATATATGTTGCCCCCATCTGCATGTTCATGGATATGTTTTTATATATATTCCTAATCGAGTACTTATAAAAGCATGCACTGTTATTTCACGTTCAAGTTCAATTACATTTGATGTAAGAGTTTTAGTTTCAGTGAATTCAGGCACTCAAAATTTAAGCCCTCTGACATCTATTAATCAAATGGAAAAATGACAGGTAGATATTACAAAACTCAAGAGAAGTGTTTAATATAAATCCTGGACTTAGATGTTTCCACAAATGTAATGTATACATTAGTACACGACCTTGAGCATTTTCACAACTCTTTGAACTAAAATTCTATTCTTAACTTTTATAGGTAAATCGACATCCATATGTGATTTTAAGCAGCTCAAACATCAGCTCTTAAAAACAACCAGAAATCCTGCGGGCAAATCCCACCAAGCAGCAAATAACGGAACTGCACTCAACAACCCAGGTACCTCACTGGGGGCATCTGAAGCAGGGATTACGAGCAGCCTTTGGTTTCTCAGGCACCCGAGAGTGGGGACTCCAACTCCCCAAGTCTAAGAAGGCCTCAGCGATAAGGAAAACTGATCAAAAAGTCATCCTTGCCGGCTCCCTGCCATGGGCTCCCCACTGCCCGCCCTCAGCCACGTGCTTACAGATCTCACCTCCTCTCTGTCCCGCAAGCCTGACTCCTGATTCCAGCCCTGCTGCTTACTGGGATGTGGCCATGGATGTCAACTGCACCTGTAAGGGGAGAAGCTGGTCAGGATACAGGATCCTGGCCATCCTGGCAGCACTCAAGCTGATACTGTAACTTTGTAGTGAGTTACTTAATGCAAAGGTTTAACTTTGAAAAATTTAGATGTGTGCATTCTAACGGAAATTCTGAATGTAGAACACAGGCCACACCCTCACACTGATGTTGTCTGGCCAGCACTCTGTTGTCTTTTCAATAGACATTTTTAAAAGCAGTTTTTGGTTGATAGCAAAATCAAGAGGAAAGTGCAGAGACTCCTCACATATCTCCTTTCCCAGCACTGGCACAGCCTCCATCATTCTCCTGCCCTCACCAGACCAGCATGCCTGTACGACCGACAGACCGCATCAACACGGCACCACCACCCACAGTCCACAGCTCACACGAGGACTCGGCCTGCTGCTGCTCACTCCTCGGGTTTCACAGACGTGGATCGGCATGCATCCCCCATGAAAGCCCCACCTGGAGTTGTTTCCCACCCTACACACCCCCTATGCTCCTCCCATTTATCTCTCCCCTCCCCAACCCCTGACAGCCGCTGACTGTTTGACTGTCTCCACAGCTTTGCCTTTTCCAGACTGTGCTGTGGTTGGACTCAGACAGCAGGCAGCCTTTCCAGTGGAGTCTCCCTTGTAACTTGTCGTTTAAAGATCCTTCTGTGTCTTTTCATGGCTTAGGGGTCCAGTTCTTTTTAGTGCTGAATAACATCCCAGTATCTGACATACCACAGTTTATCCATTCACCTAACTGAAGGGCATCTTGGTTGCTTTCTAGTTTTGGCAATTATAAAGCTGCTGTCAACGTCTGTGTGCACATTTCCACATGGAAGTAAACTTTCAGCTCCCTCAGCGTCCAGGACTGTGATGATTGCTCCTGTGGTGGGAAGCAGTTCCCGCAGGAAAACCACCGTGCTGCCTCCCTGGCAGCTGCCCACTTCCCAGCGATGGGTGAGGGTCCTGATGCTTACACACCCACCAGCACTTGGCGGCGTCCGGAGTTCGGGTTTTGGCCAGGCCGATGGGTGCACAGTGACGCCTCGCCCTATGACATAAGACACAGGCCATCTTTCCACGTGTAGATTTGTCATCTGTGTATCTTCTTTGTTGGGATATCTGTCCAGGTCTTTGGTCCATTTTTAATCAGGTTGTTCATTTTTCTTGTTGAGTTTTGAGAGTTCCTTGCACGGTTTGGATACTTGGCCTTTATCAGATGAGTCTTTTACAGATCGTTCTCCCGTCTGTGGCCTGCCCTCTCATGCTCCTGAGACACTATGTTTTATTTTGAAAACACTTTAGACAGAGATGGACCTCCCAGCCCACCGGTTCTCCAGTTTGGCGTGGTCACCCACCCTCCAGCCCTGGTTCCCACCTTTCCACGATCTGCTGGTCCTATGGGTGTCAATCCATACTAAGTCCTAACATATCTCCAATGATGGCAACGTCAAAGCAGGCAGTTTGCAGGTAGGAAGGGAGGAGCTGATGGAGGCGGGCAAGTGTGAAGGCCAGCAGTTCATCCTGGGGGACGGCGGAGGCCTCTCAGATGTCCCCTGGGTCACCTCCCAAATGAAGTACCTGCTTTTGGCCGTGGAGCTGAGCAGGACTTGGCCCAGATCTCAGCATATTTGACCTGTACGGCATTTTACAGGTGAGCCTCCATAGCGAACTCTACCCTCTGGGGAGAATGCATTTTCATTATCAAGACTTTTAGGCTTTTAATTAAGAAACCAAAGAGCAGTGCCTGGAGTGAGGATGCAGGGACTCTGGGTGACCCACACACTCGTTTCCACCTGGCACAAAGGACCCTGGAGTGAGGGTGCAGTGCCTGCTCTGAGTCACCCGGCACACTCATCATTTTCTACATAAAGAACCCTGTGAGTCTGTCCCAGGACTTTTTAGCCTAGACCTAAAAATTCGCAGCTCAGGAAACCGTCATCATTTTAGGAACCTGAGGGGTGGGCCAGGGGGATCTCACAGAGTGTGGTGCTGTCTATGGGGTCAGCAAAGTGCAGCTGGGGCTTCCCGCAAGCACTTCAGGGAGGCCGTGCACTGGCCCGAGGTTGGTTCCGCCTCCTATCCTCGGTTCTCATGCCCAGCCGTGAGGGAAGCCCCCCGCTTCAGGAGCGGTCCCTGGCTCCAGGCCCTAACGTCCACGTCCAGGCCCCTGGTAGGGCAGCTTCTACCCCAGGGAGGCTGGGACTGGAGACAGCCTGGAGCTCTAGGCAATCCTGGCAACCACATGCTTCCCGAAGTGGCTACAGACAAACTCCTGCTTCCAAAACCTGGCACGGAATGTGTGAGGCCTGGAACGCGGGAGGCGCGTTTCGCAGGGTCCCTGCTCACATACAAAAGCAAGGCTAAGAGCAGGTAAATTATTTAATTACCCTCTCATGGTTATCAAGTCAAGTCATAGTCTCTTAGACCTATGTGTGACTGGAAGTATACACATATATGTAAGGTATATAAAAGGAAAATAAGCGTGTCTGTATTCACAT
>NW_022162489.1:0-5471 GCF_008728515.1 Papio anubis | reverse complement strand
TAAGTACGATGTGGTGCTGAGAAGAATGCATATTCTGTTGATTTGGGGTGGAGAGTTCTACAGATGTCTATTAGGTCTGCTTGCTGCAGAGATGAGTTCAATTCCTGGATATCCTTGTTAACTTTCTGTCTTGTTGATCTGCCTAATGTTGACAGTGGAGTGTTGAAGTCTCCCATGATTATTGTATGGGAGTCTAAGTCTCTTTGTAAGTCTCTAAGGACTTGCTTTATGAACTTTTTTCCAATTTTTATCTGAAGATATCCCCTATTTAACGTCAAGCGCTAATGTGCTCCCGAATATCCCTTCACATATCCGTCCATGACGCAGTTTAAAAACTGACTAGTAGAAAGAAAGTTTTATTTATGTGAGATGCAGAGACATATCTATCACAAAGCAGTTTCACAGAAAGCTTCTTTCTAGTTTTTGTCTGAGGATACTTGCTTTTTCACCATAGCCGTCCAATACTCTCAAATGTCTGCCGTTAGCTTCTTCTCCAAATGGGATTCTCCCATTTTCTATGAGAAGAAGGGTATAACATTGTGAGTGGCATGCACACGTAACAAAGCAGCTCCATGGAAATGTCTCCAGTGTCTATCTGAAGATATTGCCCTTTTCACCGTAAGCCTCAATGTGCTCCCGAGTATCCCTTAGCTGAATCACCTCAAACAGTGTTAGAATACTGGTCAATGAAAACAGAAGATTAAATGTGCGAGTGGAATGAACGTGACCTAGAGTAGTTTCACAGAAAGTTTCCTTCAGGTTTTTATCTGAGGGTATTCTTTTTTCAGCATATTCTTAACAGCGTTCCCAAATATCCTTTCTCAGGTTCCATGGAAACAGTGAATTCAAACTGCTCAATCCAAAGAATGATTTAACTCTATGAGATGAACACACACATCACATAGAACTTGCTCGGAAAGCTTCTCTCCACTTCTCATCGGAAGATGTTTCCTTTCTCACCACAGGAATCCAGGTGCTACGTAATATCTCGGAACGTTTCTTTCTGGTTTGTATTTCTGGATATTTCACTTTGTGCCAGAGTCTTCAACGCACTGCCAAATATCACTTTCTCAGTCTTACAGGAACAGTGCTCAAACACTCCTATGAGGAAAAAGGTATAACGCCCTGTGGAATGCACACATCACAACGCAGTTTCTCAGAACGCTTCTCTCCCGTTTTTATCTGAAGATATCTCATATTTAACGTCAAGCGCGAATGTGCTCCCAAATATCCCTTCGCCAATCCGTCCATGACGCAGTTTGAAAACTGCCTAATAGAAAGAAAGTTTTATCTATGTGAGATGCATAGACATATCTATCACAAAGCAGTTTCACAGAAAGCTTTTTCCGGTTTTTGTCTGACGATACTTGCTTTATCACCATAACTTAGATCCATATACTCCAAATGTCCCGTGGTAGCTTATTTTCTAAATGGGATTCCCCTGTCCTCTATGAAGAAGGGTATAACTCTGTAGTGGAATGCACAGGTAACAAAGCATCTCCAGGAAGTCTTCTCTCGAGTATCTATCTAGAATTTGCCCTTTTCACCCGTAAGCCTCAATGCACTCCAGTGTCCCTTAACTGACTCACCTAACACAGTTTTAGGAGATACTGGTCAATGAAAACAGAAGCTTAAATGTCGTATGCAATGCATGTGACCTAGAGCAGTTTCACAGAAGGTTTCCTTCTGGTTTTTACTGGAGGGAATTATTTCTTTTTCAGCATATTCCTAAGAGTGTTCCCCAAATGTCCTTTCTCCAATTTCCACAGAAACAGTGATTTCATACCTGCTCTAGACAAAAGGAATGATTTAACTCTCTGGTATTGATACAGCATCACAAACCTTGTTCTCAAAATCTTCTCTCCATTTTCCTGTTTAAGAGCGTTTCCTTTCTCATACGCCAAGAATCCGGAAACCATAATGCCCTTCACAGATTAATCCAGAGACAGAGTTCCAAAGTGGACAGCGTGAGTGTCAACTTTAACTCTCTAAAATGAATGCACCGCATGAAGAAGTTTCCTGGAATGTTGCTTTCTGGGTTTATTCGGATATTTCACTTTTAGCCATATTCTTCAAAAGAACTGCAAAATATCCTTTTTCACTTTTACAGGAATAGTGTATAGAAAAACACTGTCTTAGAAAAAGAGGTATAACTCCTGAGTGCATTGCACACACATCACAAGGGTTTCTCCGAAAGCTTCTCTCCAGTTTTATCTGGTGATATTTTCTATTTCCCCAGAAGCTTTCATGTGCTCACGAATGTCCTTCAAGGATTCTGTCCCGGCGTAGTTTCAAAACTACATTAATAGAAAAAGATTTATCTAGAGTGGGAATGAATAGACATATCTATTAGAAAGTAGTGTGTGAGAGCAGCTTCTTTCAGTTTTTGTCTGAGGATAATTCCTTTCACCATAGCGTCTGTATACTCCACAATGTCCCCTGCTAGCGATTTCTCAAGCGAGTTCCCCAATCCTCTATGAGAAGAAAGGTTTCACTCTGTGAGTGGAATGTACACACACATCAAAACGCGTCGTTGGAAATCTACTCTCTGAGTATCTCTCTGAAGATATTTCCGGTTTCACCATAAGCCTCAAAGCATTCCTGGCGTCCCTTAGCAGGCGAGATCTAAAAACGGTCTTGATACTGCTCAATATACACCGGCAGCTTAACAGTGCGAGTGAACTGCGTGACCAAGGGTAGTTTCAGAAAGTTTCCTTCTGGTTTTTATTGGAGGTTATGTCTTTTCAGCATTATTCAGCATATATATTCTTGGGAGCTCCCAAATGTCCTTTCGGGGGTCCACAGAAAGAGTGATTTCAAACTGCTCAATCAAAGAATAATTCACCTCAAAGAGATGAATACACAGAGCACATAGCAGTTGCTCTGAAGCTTCTCCTACTTTTCATACGGCGTTTCCTTCCTCACGAGGAAGCCTCGGTATACATTATATCCTTCACGGATTCCTCAAAGGCCAATTTCCAAACTGGAGCAGCGCAGTGGAAGCTTTCACTCTCTCTAATGAATGCGCTCGTCAGAGATCAGTTTCTTGGAGCGGCTTCTTTCTGGGTTTATTTCCAGATATTTCACTTTTAAGCCATAGTTTTCAATGCTGCAAAATATCACTTTTCAATTTTACATGAACGGCGTTCAAAACACCTTATCGAGAAAAGAATTATAACTCCCTGCGTGGGAATGCACATCAAAAAGCAGCCTCAAAGACTCTTAATATCCCTTAGCCTACTCCCTAAAACAGTGTTGAATACTGCTCAATGAAAACAAGCTTAAATGTGCAGTGCAATTCGGGTGACGAGCAGTTTCTGAAAGTTTCCTCTGGTTTTACATGGGAGGGTATTCCTTTTCAGCATATATTCTTAAAATGGTTCCCAAATATCCTTTCTCCAGGTTCCACAGAAACAATGATTTTCAAACTGTTCGAAATAAAAACAATGCTTTTAACTCTATGAGATGAATACACACATCCCAAAATTTGCTCCCCAATCTTCTCTCCACTTCTCATCGGGAAGACATTTCTTTCTCACCACAGATATCTGGGCATCACTAAATAACCCTTCTAGATTTCTCAACACAGAATTTCCAAACTGGGAAGCGTAGTGGAAGCTTTCACTCTCAAAATGAATGCGCTCCTCAGAGCAGTTTCTTGGAGCAGCTTCTTTCAGGATTTTATTTTCAGATATTTCACTTTTTGCCAGAGTCTTCCAAAGCAGCAAGATATCACTTTCAGTTTACAGGAACGGCGTTCGAACGCGACATGAGAAAAGAATATAATTCCTGAGTAGAATGCACATCACAAAGCAGTCTCCGGAAAGCTTTTATTCTATTATTTATCAGAAGAAATATCTATTTCCCCGCAGGCCTGAATGTGTCTCGAATGTCCCTTCGCCGAATCCATCTATGACAGTATTAATCCCATCTATGATGCAGAATCAACCCTATGGCCGAGTGGAATGCCTGCGTCACAAAAGAACTCCCTCAGAAATCTTCTCTCCAGTAACTATCTGAAGAGATTTCCGTTTTTCACTGTAAGCCTCAAAGGAAGTGGCTCCCAAGTATCCCTTAGCTGACTCACTAAAAGTGTTCCAATACAGCTCAATGAAAGCAGAAAGGATTAGCAGTGCGAATTCAATTCCATTGACCTAAAACAGTTTCACAGAAAGTGTCCTTCTGGTTTTTAACGGAGGTATTACTATTTCAACATATTCTTAAGAGTGTTCTAAATATCCTTTCTCAGGTTCCAGAGAAACAGTGATTTCAAACTGTTCAATCAAAGGCAATGGCTAACTCTCTGAGATGAGTACAAACATCCCAAAGAACTTGCTCGATGCTTCTCTCACTTCTCGCCGGACGTTTCTTTTCTCACCACAGATATCCAGGAGCCATAATATCCCTTCCCCAGATTCCTCAAAGACAGAATTTCTAAACTGGGCAACGTAGTGGGAAGCTTTCACTCTCTCTGAAATGAATGCACTCCTCAGAGAGCAGTCTCTTGAGCAGCTTCTTTCTGGATTTTATTTTCAGATATTTCACTTTTGCGTAGTCTTCAATGCCCTGCAAAATATCACTTTTTCAGTTTTACGGAACAGTGTTGAACACTGCCTTATGAAAAGAGGTATAATTACGCAGTGGAATGCACACATCTCAAAGTAGTCTCTGATAAGCTTCAATCCGGTATTTAACAGAAGTAATTTCTACTTCCACTGAAGCCTGAAAGGGTGTCTCAGAATGTCTCTTCCTGAATCAGGTCTATGATGAACATCAATCCGTCTATGATGCAGTATTATCAACACTATGTGAATGGAATGCACAGGTCACAAAGGGGCCGCTTGGAAATCTTCTCTCCGGTATCTATCGAGGAAGATATTTCCGTTTTCACCGTGTAAGCCTCAAAGGTGCTCCGTGTATCCATAGCTGGCTCCCCTAAAACAGTGTTAGAATACTGCTCAATGAAAACATAAGGTTAACTGTGCAAAAGCTATTCATGTGACCTAGAGCAGTTTCACCGAATGTTCCTTCTGGTTTTTATTGGAGGGTGTTACTTTTTCAACATATTCTTGAGAGCGTTCCCAAATATCCTTTCTCAGTTTCCACAGAAACAGTGATTTCAAACTACTCAATCCAAAGGATGATTTAACTCTATCAGATGAATACACACATCACAAACCCTTGTCTGAAAGCTTCTCTCCACTTCTCATCAGAAGACGTTACTTTTCTCACCACAAGAATCCGGGCGCCACTTAATACCTTTTTCCAGATTCCTAAAGGACAGAGTTTCCCAATTGGGCAACGTACTGGAAGCTTTAAATCTCTGAAATGAATGCACACCCCTGAGAGCAGTTTTTTGGAACGTTTCTATCTAGTTTTGAATTCCAGATATTTCACTTTTCGGTATAGTCTTTTTTTTTTTAAAAATTTATTTATCATTATTATACTGTAAGTTGTAGGGTACATGTGCA
>NW_022162488.1:0-5472 GCF_008728515.1 Papio anubis | reverse complement strand
ATTTATTTTACAGAAGTTCAGTGAGATACAAAAGAATTCTGAAAAAAACACAAAGAAAACAAAAATAATTCAGGATATGAATAAGAAGTTCACAAAAGATATAGATTTAAAAAAAAAAAAACAGAAATTCTGGATTAAAGAATTCATGACATGAAATTCCAAATACATTTGAAAGCTTCAACAACCAACAATACTAGGTCAGGCAGAAGGAAGAATTCCAAATCTTGAAGATATACATTGTGAAATAATTCAATAAGACAAAAACACACACACAAAAAGAATGAGCAAAGACTTTGTGACATTTGGTACAATATAAACAACCAAATATTCAAATTATTGGTATCCTCAAGAGAAAAGAGACAAAGAACAGATTAGAAAACCTATTTAATGAAAGAATAGATGAATAATTCCCAACTCTAGCAAGTGATTTAGACATTCAGATACAAAATGTTCAACAATTCTGAGAAAACTACAATGCAAAAAGTTGTTCTCCATGGCATGTAATCAGACTTTCTATAGTCTATGTAAAATGCAAATCCTAAAAATAGCAAGAGAAAAGCGTTTAGTTACCTATAAAGGAAACCCCATTAGACTAACAGCAGATTTTTTTTTCTTTTTTCTTTTTTTAAGACAGAGTCTTGCTATGTTGCAAGACTGGAGTGCAGTGGCACAATCTTGGTTCACTGTAACCTCTGCCTCCTGGGTTCAGGTGATTCTCCTGCCTCAGCCTCCCAAGTAGCTGGGATGACAGGCACACGCCATCACATCCAGCTAATTTTTTGTGTGTGTGTATTTTTAGTAGAGACAGGATTTCACCATGTTGGCCAGGATGGTCTCGATCTCTTGACCTCATGATCCGCCCACCTCAGCCTCCCAAAATGCTGGGATTACAGGTGTGAGCCATAGTGCCCAGCTCTAACAGCAGATTTCTTAGCAGAAATCTTACAAGCCAGAAGAGAATAGGATAGCATAATCAAAGTCCTAAAAGAAAAGAACTGCCAAGCCAAGAGTAATAAACCAAGCATAATTATTCTTCATAATTGAAAAAGAAATTATCTTTCCAAGACAAGCAAATGCTGAAAGGCTTCATTACCACTAGACAGGGCCTACAGGAAATGCTCAAGAAAGTCCTAAACCTGGAATTGAAAGGACAACGTTTTCAACATTTCCACATTATCACCATGGAAACATACCCAAGTGTAAAACTCACTGGTAAAGCAATCACACAGAAGAGGAAGAGAAAGGTCTCAAATGGTCCTACTACAGAAATCCACCAAACCATAATGACAAGCAATAAGAGAAAAAGACAGTAACAAAGGACATATAAAACAACCAGAAAACAACAATGTGACAGGAACAAAGCTGTTGGGAACAGGCCCCCCAAAATCTGGCCATAAACTGGCCCCAAAACTGGCTATAAACAAAATCTCTGGAGCACTGTGACATGTTCATGATGGCCATGATGTCCACGCTGGAAGGTTGTGGGTTTACCGGAATGAAGGCAAGGAACACCTGGCCCACCCGGGGCAGAAAACTGCTTAAAGTCATTCTTAAACCACAAACAATAGCATGAGTGATCTGTGCCTTAAGGACATGCTCCTGCTGCAGGTAACTAGCCAAACACATACCTTTATTTTGGCCCATCCCTTTGCTTCCAGACCATCCTGGCTAACATGGTGAAACCTCGTCTCTACTAAAAAATACAAAAATCTACCCAGGCAAGATGGCGGGCGCCTGTAGTCCCAGCTACTCAGGAGGCTGAGGCAGGAGAATGGTGTAATCCCGGGAGGCAGAGCTTGCAGTGAGCTGAGATCCGGCCACTGCACTCCAGCCCAGGCGACAGAGCAAGACTCCGTCTCAAAAAAAAAAAAAAAAAAAAAAAGGAATACTTTTAGTTAATCTATAATCTATAGAAACAATGCTTATCACTGGCTTGAGTTAATAAATATGTGGGTAAATCTCTGTTTGAGGCTGTCTGCTCTGAAGGCTGTGAGACCCCTGATTTCCCACTTCACACCTCTATATTTCTGTGTGTGTGTCTTTAATTCCTCTAGTGCCACTGGGTTAGGGTCTCCCCGACTGAGCTGGTCTTGGCACAAAGCCTCACATATTAATAAAAATCTGGAATGTAAACAGATTAAATTCTCCACTTATAAGATTTAGAATGGCTGAATGGGTAGAAAACATGATCTAACTATATTCTGCTTACAAAAAAACTCACCGGTAATACCGCCTCACCACAATCCATAGAGACAGAAAGTAAAAGAATGGCAAGAGGTTATCTATGCAAATGGAAACCAAAAGTGAGCAGGAGTAGCTATACTTATAGCAGATAAAATAAACTGTAAGTCAAGAACAATTTTCTTAAAAGATAAGGAAGGCCATCACATAATCATAAAGAGATCCATCCAAGAAGAGAATAGAACAATTCTAAATATATATGCACTAAGCACTGGAGCTCCTAGATTCATAAAACAAGTATTACTACATCTAGCAAGAGAGATAGACTCCAATACAATAAGAGAAGGGGATTCAACATCCCAACCTCAGCATGAGACAGATTATCTACACAGAAAATCAAGAAAGAAACATTGAATTTAAACTGAATTTTACACCAAATAAAGCTAACAGATATTTACACAGCATTCTATCTAACACTACAGAATATACACTCTTTTCATGAACACATGGAACATTTTCTGGGAGAGAGCCTATATTAAGCCACAAAACAAGTCTCAACAAATTTTCAAAAATTGAAATCATATTAAATATCTTCTCTGGCCACAATGGAATAAAACTAGAACTGTACACCAAGAGAAATGATGGCAACTAGACCAATACATAGAAATTAAACAACATGCTCCTGAATAACCATTGAGTAAACAGAGAAATTAAGACGTAAATCAAAAAGTTTCTTGAAACAAATGAAAATGGAAACACAACATACCAAAACCTGTGGGATACAGCTAAACAGGGCTAAAAGGGAGGTTTATAGCAATGAATACCTACCTAAGAAAAGTAGAAACATTACAAATTAACAATATAACAATGAACCTCAAGGAACTAGAAAAGCAAGAAAAAAACTCATCCAAATTTAGCAGAAAAGAAATAATAAAGATCATAGTAGAACTAAATAAAAGCTTTTAAAAACCATGTAAATGATCAACAAAATGAAAAGTTTGTTCTTCAAAAACATAAAGAAAATTGACAAACCACTAGCTAAACAAAACTAGAAAAAAAGAGAGAAAATTTGTTAAGAATAAAAGTTCCTCTTCAAAGTTTTCCTTTTTGGTTTAGAATGATAAGTGTTAAGAAGATAGTTCCTCTTAAAAGCTTCCTTTAAGTTTCCCTCGCTCTTCATACTAACAAATCTTCTATTTTACTAATGACTCCTTATTGTGCCCCCAAGTAGTTGTTACATACAGTAAAGAAATAAACACATTCTATGTTCTTGTACTTGAACCAAGGCCTAACTCCTTTGTTCCCTAGTCTGCCTGGATCTGCTTGGACATGCCCAGTCGTGTCCCAGCTTGCAGCCTATGCTCTTTCCTTATCTGGAAATATTATTGTCTTCCTGGTTTCCCACAAGCAACCCCCTCCTTTGCTTTGTTCCCCATTGGGCCTTTACCTTATTTGGGAAAGTTTAAGTTTTCAGCCAACTGGGATCAGTTTAGATTGTGTGGTCCAGCTCCAGCCAGTGAAGACAGGACACAATAGTAGAAACAACTTGCGTTAGGAATAAAAACCCCTGCTTTCTTTTGTTCTGGGTGCTATCGTGGCAATCAGGCTTATGGGTAGCACCCTTCTGCAGAAGTAAAAATTGCCTTGCTGAGATATCCTTTGTTCAAGTGTTCATTTTCTTTGTGACTCCGAGCTTTATTTCTAACAATTTTCTGATGGCTCATCCAGGATTCCCATTCTCCTTTGGGAAGTGGGCTTGGTCACCCCATCTAGGGTAGGCGCACCCCACTGCCCCACTACGGTGGCTCCAGGGACAGGAGATTGAGACTACCCATTGTGACGAATAAATCCAGGCTCTCAGCAATGTGGAAGGAGAAGGCCTGCAAGTACCACAACGACCAGGTAACTCTGTGCACAGACCAAGGTAAAAAAAAAAAAAAAAAAGTCGCAAGGGCAACAGTATTTCCTTGGTGGACAGGATATTCTGGAGGTGAAAGGGTGTGAAAGGTAACAAGCACTACTGCTGTGCAGGGTGAGTGAGTCCAATCTGCGGTTCCATAGTCACCTCATATGGCTTATGGTGGCCCTCTTGTAGGGATCCTGATGTTGGGGTTTATACAGTCCCGCTGATGCTAAGGGGAACCTAATTTCCTCTGGGAAAGCAGCCAGAGTGGATGAAGCAAAAGGAGAAGAGTGCAAGGAACCTCCAGGGTAGGGATTAAACCTCCAGGGAAGGATAGGTGGGAAATCTCTAGTTCGAGGGACTGAGCCTAACCAATATTCAACATGGGAAATACCCTGAGTAAGATAGAAGGTAAAAAGGAAAAGGCAGACAGTGAAATCACCTCTAATAGTCATTTAGGACTCATGTTAAAATATTGGAAGGATATGAGAGGACTAAACATAAGAAAAAGCAACAGATGATAAAGTATACTGTTTCATTTGGACCAAGGAACGTATTCAGAAGCCTTCAGTTTTCTGGCCAAAATTCGGGTCAAATGAGGATTGGACTTGCCAGCTTTTAATAGAATATGTAAATGATAAGAGTCCTGTTTCCCAGGAGGAAATACATTATGTTCTGTGTTGGCAGCAAGGGCCCATCCTCCTTTGTCATCTAAAAACTAAAGGAGACAAGCCAGAAACTACTTCTCATTAAATTAATACCCCTTACTCCAAGAACCCCACCAACACGTGGGACCCCTTAGACCATCTTCCCCAACCAAACCTTCTTCCCCCCACCCAGTAGACCAACATCCCCCAACTCCCACGCCAGTAGATATAACAGTCCCAGACCTTTCCCCTACTCAGATTTATTTCCCTGCTTATAACCCTGATTCTTGGGGTCATCCCCAGCTTGAATGCCCTCCCTCAGGAAGACTTCAACGTGAGTTAGAACACTGCAAAAAGGATATCCAAAACTTCCCTTTTCCCCCTTCCTCTAGGGGTCTGAACCCCTACAAACCTCTTCCCATTGAGGGAAATGCCTCTAGGAGGTGGGGGCATTGGCTTTGTAAATGCTCCCCTGACCAGTTCAGAAGTCTGGAGCTTGAAGAGGGAACTCAAGCCACTCTTAGACGATCCCTATGGAGTAGAAGATCAAATTGATCAATTTCTAGGACCCCAGTTGTATACTGGGGCTGAGTTAATGTCCATCATAGGCATCCTTTTTTCAGGGGAAGAAAGGAGCAGGGTGCATAGGGCCGCTATGACCATTTGGGAGCGTGAGCATCCTCTTGGTCAAAATGTCCCTGCAGCCAAACAGAAATTTCCTGCTCAGGATCCCCAGTGGGA
>NW_022162487.1:2086-5483 GCF_008728515.1 Papio anubis | reverse complement strand
GAACTCCGGACCTCTTGATCCACCTGCCTCAGCCTCCCAAAGTGCTAGGATTACAGGCATGAGCCATCATGCCCGTTCCTCACTTTTTTTTTTTTAAATGGTAAACCCTTTATATACACTCTCCTGCATATTTAGAGCAGCTAGACCTAAGTTTAAGCACAGTACTAGCTTGATGACTTGTGATCCTCCCTGAACCTCAGTTTCCTCCTCTAAAATGGCAGGAATAGCAAGACACCTCACTGTTGTCGGGGAGTCCCAGGAGAGAATGCTTGCCGCGAAGCTGTCAGCACAGGGCCTGGAATAGAGTGAGTGCTCCATATCTGGAAGTTATGATTAGTTGTGCATTCTAGGGTGGCCAGGCGGGGCTTCCCAGTGCCAGAGGTACAGACTGAGAACCACACCCTTGGTGAGGCCACCCACTTATGACTTAGGGGTCAGAGAGAACCTCAGTAAGGTCAGTGGTGTTTATTGAGGCTTTACTATGTGCTATGTGCCTCTTGCTGAGTTCTTAGCTAGAATCGTGGTATTTCAGGGGTTTTACACTTCTGTTCTCTGCCTCCAACCCATATGGTGTGTCTCGCTGTGTCACCCAGGCTGGAGTGCAATGGCGCGATCTCGGTTCACTGCAACCTTTGCCTCCCAGGTTCAAGAGATTCTCCTCCCTCAGCCTCCCAAGTAGTTGGGATTACAGGTGCTGATTTTTTTTTTTTTTTTTTTTTTGGTAGCATGGTGACATTGCACCATGCTTAACAACATCCCTGGTCTTTACTCACTCAATGCCAGTAACCTTCTTCCTGCCTGTTGTGACATCAAAAATGTCATACATTGCCAAATGTCCCCAAGAAGGAGTGGGGCTGAGGGGGGACAAAATCCTACCCACAGTTAAAAACCACCACCTTATCTCATCCTCACAGTAACTAACCACAGTAACCCCAGGTGGCAAGTACTGTTAATGCCCCATATTGCAAGTGAGGAGACCTACGGAACAGTCTGGGTGACATCCCCAAGAAAACACAGCTCCGAGATTCACACCCAGGCAGTGTGACTCCAGAGCTCACCTGCCCATTATGCAAGAGAACATCTGATCTCTCAAGAATGTTGCCCTGTTTGGTTGGGAGCAGTGGCTCACACCTGTAATCCCAGCATTTTGGGAGGCCAAGGCGGGCAGATCACAAGGTCAGGAGATCGAGACCATCCTGGTCAACATGGTGAAACCCTGTCTCTACTAAAAATACAAAAAATTAGCCGGGCATGGTGGCGGGTGCCTGTAATCCCAGCTACTCAGGAGGCTGAGGCAGGATAATTGCTTGAACCAGGGAGGCGGAGGTTGCAGTGAGCTGAGATTGTGCCACTGCACTCTAACCTGGGTGACAGAGAGACTCCGTCTCAGAAAAAAAAAAAAAAAGGCCATGCTTGGTGGCTCACTCCTGTAATCTCAGCACTTTGGGAGGCCGAGGTGGGCAGATCACAAGGTCAGGAGTTCGAGACCAGCCTGACCAACATGGTGATACCTCATCTCTACTAAAAATACAAAAATTAGCTGGGTGTGGTGGTATGCACCTGTAATCCCAGCTACTCGGGAGGCTGAGGCAGGAGAATGGCGGGAACCCGGGAGACAGAGGTTGCAGTGAGCCGAGATTGTACCACTGCACTCCAGCCTGGGCAACAGAGGGAGACTACTGGAAAAAAAAAAAAAAAATTACCTGGGGAATTTTCTGAAAGCTCAGGCCTCACCCCGGATGAATTAGATGTGAATCTGTGAATCTCTGGGCATGGGACCTGGGCTTCCACAACTTTGTAAAGTTGCCATGGGATTTCAAGGTTGAGAGCCTTGTGTTAGGTTGAGAAATGGTCAGGAAATTTTATAATCTCAAATCTTGGCAGCCAGTGTGGCAGGATGCAGACCTTCTCTCTGGGTTATCTGGGTTATCTCACAGGGGACCTGCCATTTCTTTCTCTTTTTCTTTTCCTTTCTTTTATATTTAAAATTTTTTTTGTAGAGTCAGGGTCTTGCTATGTTGCCTAGGCTGATCTCGAACTCTTGGCCTCAAGCAATCCTCTTACCGTGGCCTCCCAAAGTGCTGGGATTACAGGAATGAGCCGCTGCACCTGGCCTAAGACCTGCCCTTACTCCCCCAAGCTAAGCCCAGGCAGCCCAGCCAAGGCAGATCTTCCCTCTTCTAAACCTGAAACCCCTCCTGAGCCCCCTCGAGTGCCCCATCCTTACCCCATAGGCCCAGGCTTATACCACCTGGTTATTCTTTATTGTCATGCACTCCAGGATGAGATCAGAGAATGAAGAGGGTCTTGAGGCCAGCCTGGGAGAGAAGCACCAGCCTTCCTATTGGCAAGGAACGACCCAGTGCTGGGGGGAGTGAGGGGCCCTCTGAGGGTGCCAGGGGCACGCCGGGAGCCGCTGCTAACTCCTCCAGACAGAGCCGCACTGGTCTGAGGGATCAGGTGATGCAGGCTCGAATTTCTCCTGAAGCGTTTTTTTTTTCTCTGCAGGGGAGAGGGGGATAGTGGAGCTGGCATTTGAAAGACTCTGTACCAGTGTCCTCTCCTCAAACCCTCACATCGTGCTCAGGAGGGCTTGGACTGGACAAGACCCCACTGGACAGATGTGCAAATGGAGGCTGAAGGCCAACTGCCTTACTCAAGGGTGTTCAGAAGCCAGACCACCTCCTTTCAACCCCGTGCCCAGCCCAGTTATGTGGCCCAGGGTGCAAACAGAAGGTTTCGAGCAGGACTGGAATATACTGGTCTTCAGTGAAATGTTTTTTTTGTTTGTTGTTTGTTTGTTTGAGACAGAGTCTTGCTCAGACTGGAGTGCAGTGGCACAATCTCAGCTCACTGCAACCTCCACCTCCCAGGTTCAAGCAATTCTCTGCCTCAGCCTCCTGAGTAGCTGGGATTACAGGTGGCTGCCCCCACGCCCGGCTAATTTTTGCATTTTTTTTTTTTTTTTGAGGCGGAGTCTCCCTCTGTCGCCCAGGCTGGAGTGCAGTGGCCGGATCTCAGCTCACTGCAAGCTCCGCCTCCCAGGTTTACGCTATTCTCCTGCCTCAGCCTCCCGAGTAGCTGGGACTACAGGCGCCCGCCACCTCGCCCGGCTAGATTTTTGTATTTCTTAGTAGAGACGGGGTTTCACCGTGTTAGCCAGGATGGTCTTGCTCTCCTGACCTTGTGATCCGCCCATCTCGGCCTCCCAAAGTGCTGGGATTACAGGCTTGAGCCACCGCACCCGGCCAATTTTTGCATTTTTAATACAGATGGGGTTTCACCATCTTGGCCAAGCTAGTCTTGAGCTCCTGACCTCGTGATCCACCCACCTCGGCCTTCCAAAGTGCTGGGATTACAGGCGTGAGCCACCGTGCCCAGCGAGTTTTGTTTTTTT
>NW_022162487.1:0-1403 GCF_008728515.1 Papio anubis | reverse complement strand
CCCTTTGGAGACCCCAGGAGATCTGTGCATTGTTCCAGGCCCTGGAGCAGCCTCAACCACATCAGAACGTGGCAGGCGTGCCCACCTCTTACCTGGCATCAATCTCCTTCCTCTGTCTTCTTGAACATTGCCAAGGCTTGCGCCAGCACACCATCAGGGTCTAGGATTTTGACCTGGAGGGAAATACCAAGAAGTTGGTTTGGAGAACATGGAGGGCCCAGGCTGCCAGCCTTGACGGGTGCTGCCTGCCCGGTGGGGAGCTGCCAGCCTCATCAGGAGCCACCTCTCTTGCTAGGGATGCCCTGACTGAAAACAAAACCTTGTCTGTTCCCTGTCTGGGCTGGGCTGGCCTGGCAGGTCTGGGCTGGGCATGGCTGGGGGTGCTGGCTTCTGTCTCTGTCTGGGTGTGGCTACAGGGCCCTGAGGGCTGCCCACCTCAGGAATGGGGAACTGAGTGGGCTCAGGGGCCTCGTCACGGCCAAAGTCGATCATCGTCCCGCACTTGGCCATATTGTCCACCCAGAAGCCTTCAAACAGCTGGCCGTGGTCCAGATGGAAGAAACGCCCCAGCCCGTTCTTCATGCCTCTCTCCCAGCAGCCCTCGTAGCGGTTCCCGTTCTCTGGGGGGAAAGGACAGGGAGGTGTGGTGCAGGGTACACCAAACTAAACTAGAGCCCCAGGGGTCGCTCTTCCAGAGCTCCGTGCAAATCCCAACATATTGGGAGGACAAGATGGGAGGCTCATAAGCCCAGGAGATCAAGACCAGCCTGAGCAATATAGTGAGACCCCATCTCTGCAAAAACAATTTTTAAAAAATTAGCTGGGCATGGTGGTGTGCACCTATAGTCCCAGCTACTCAGGAGGCTGGGGTGGGAGGATGGCTTAAGTTCAGGAAGGTAAGGCTGCAGTGAGCTGAGATTGCCCCACAGTACTCCAGCCTGAGTGACAACCTCTGCCTCCTGAGTTCAAACAATTCTCCTGTCTCAGCCTCCCAAGTAGCTGGGATTATAGGTTCGTGCCACCATGCCTGGCTAATTTTTTTATTTTTGTAGAAATGGGGTTTCTCCATGTTGGCCAGGCTGGTATTGAACTCCTGACCTCAGGTGATCCACCCGCCTCGGCCTCTGAAAGTGCTGGGATTACAGGCAGGAGACACCGCGCCCAGTCTGTTTTTATTCTTTTAATTATTTTTAAATGTTTTTTTAAATTTTTTTCAGATGGAATTTCGCTCTTGTAGCCCAGGCTGGAATGCAATGGCCCAGTCTTGATTCACCGCAACCTCGGTCTCCCGGGTTCAAGCGATTCTCCTGCCTCAGCCTCCTGAGTACCTGGGATTACAGGTGCCCACCACCACACCCAGCTAATTTTTGTATTTTTAATATAGATGGGGTTTCTCCATGTTG
>NW_022162486.1:0-5502 GCF_008728515.1 Papio anubis | reverse complement strand
GAAATAACCTGGAAGAGTGTACAAGACGATGTCTTGCTTTCCATTGAAGGCACCTAGTAATCTTTTGGTCCATTTCAGTTTTTCTCAATGTTTCCTATAAACATATATAACTAACTGACAGAAACAGATCCATAATATAGAGAAGATCCCTGTAAACCAATGAGAAAAAATCAAATAATTCAACAGAATAGGAAAGAGAATTGAACAGATGTTTTACAGAAGATATCCAAATAGCCACTAAACGTATGAAAAGATGTTGAACCACACTAGTCAACAGGGAAATGAAAATGAAAAACCACATGAGAGAAAGTCGTTCTGATTCCAATAATGCTGGAGCAGCTAATATCAGACCAGTCCTTTGGCAGATGGCAATTATAAACACAGGAAAAACTGTAAGCACACACAACACACACACACCAATTGCAAGCACTGGAACATGACCAAAAGTAGGCAAACACCAGTAAGGATTATTCCTTGAAATATTTGTCTGAAGTCACACCCCAGTGCATGTAACAGGTGCAGCTAGAATTCAAGCAGGAAACTGCAGCCCTCCTGCTGAGGAGTGGGATGCAGGGCTGCATTTTCAGAGCAGCTGGAAATGAAGAGAAGATGTCCATAAAGGAGAAGGTCACCGAAGGGAAACCCCACAATCTGCAGGTAAACTCCACTGAAACCTCCGGCTGATCCCTTAGGTGTGCGTGGGTAGGGAAAACTCCAAAGGGCCCAGCAGAAAACAACACCTGTAAGGTTAAGAGAACTGAGATTCCAGCTACTGACAACTGCCGGGCAGACAGACTTTGGAGTTTGAGTCAACTCAAGCTAACTGCTTCCTAACATTGAAAAAAACAATCGATGCCCTGTTAAGGAAGAATGCAAAACCCATAATCTGTACCACATTATTGACAACATAAGGAGCACATCCAAAATTACCATGTATGCAAAGAAATATGGAAAGGTGATCCATAGTCAAAAGAAAAAGGGGTCAGTGGAGATCAATGCCAAGATGACCTAGATGCAGACTCAGTTATCAGATAAGGACTTTAAAGAAGTTATGGGAAATATGTTCAAAGACTTAAAGGAAAATATGGTTATAATGAATGATTAGATGAGGTATCTCTAAAAAACTGAAAATATTTACAAGAACCCAATGAAAATTCTAGAACTAAAAGTACGATTCTGAAATGAAAAACATCATTTGGCCAGGCACAGTGGCTCACGCCTGTAATCCTTGCACTTTGGGAGGCCAACAAGGAAGGATAACTTAATCTCAGGAGTTTGAGACCAGCTTGGGCAACATGGTGAAACCCCATCTCTATTTTATTAAAAAGGAAGAGAAAGAGAAAAACATTACTCAAGTTTAATAACAGATTGGAGAAGACATAGACAGAACTGAGAACTTAAAGATGCATCAATAGAATATATCAATTCTTTTTAACCCAATCCAAAGGAGAGAGAGAAAAATGCTAAAAAATGAAAAGAGACTCATCCTGCTGGACAAGGTGAAGCATTCTAAAGCATGTGAAACTGAAGTCCAGAGGGGGATGTGATACTTCCATGGGAAAGGTCAACCCTAAGCTATATGCAAATATACCAGCCTAGGCTGGTGTGGTGGGCTGATAGCATCTCCCTGGCCAAATATATGCCCACCTGGAACCTCAGAATGTGACCTTATTTGGAAATAGGGTTTTCACCAATTAGGTTAAGGACTTGAGATGATATACTAAATTTTAGATGGGTCCCAAGTCCAAAGACTGGTGCCCTCATAAGAGGACAGGACATAGATACACATGGAGGTAAGCCATACAATGACAAAAGAGAAGATGAGGGGTGTCAGGAGCCACCTGTGCTTTTCCATTTGCTTTACTGTAAAGAAATACATGAGGCTGGGTAACTTATAAAGGAAAGAGGTTGAATTGGCTCACAGTTCTGCAGGCTGCATAGGAAGCCTGGCACCAGCATCTGCTTCTGGTGAGGGCCTCAGGAAACTTACAATCATCACAAAAGGTGAAGGGAGAACAGGTATGTCACATGGCAAGAATGGCAGCAAGAGGCTGAGGGGGGGCCTCAGACTTAAACAACTAGATTGTGTGTGAACTAACTGGGGGAGAACTCACTCATCACCAAGGGGATGATGTTAAATCATTCATGAGGGATCGGCCCTCATGATCTAATCACCTACCGGGCCCCACCTCCAACACTGGGAATCATATTTCAACATGAGATTTGGAGGGGACAAATATATAAATCATATTCTTCAACTCCTGGCCCCCCAAATCTCATATCCTTCTCACATTGCAAAATACAATCATGCCTTCTCAACAGTCCCCCAAAGTCTTACCTGATTCCAGAATCAACCCAAATTTCCCAAGTCCCAAGACTCACCTGAAGATGAATCCCTTCCACCTATCAGCATATGAAATCAAAGACAAATTATTGACTCCCAAAATACAATGAGAGTGCAGACATTGGGGTAAACATGCCCATTCCAAAAGGGAGAAGTTGGCAAAAAGAAAGGATCTACATGCTCCATACAGGTCAGAAATTCAGCAGGGCAGTCATTAACTCTTAAAGCTCCAAGATAATCTCCTTTGACTTCATGGCCCATATCCAGGGCACACTGGTGCAGGGGGTGGGCTCCCAAGACCTTGGACAACTCCACCCCTGTGGCTTCTCTCACAGGATAAAGTTGAGTACCTGTGGCTTTTCCAGATTCAGGGTGTAAGCTGCCAGTGGATCTACCATTCTGGGGTCTGAGGACAGTGGCCCCCTTCACACAGCTCCACTAAGCAGTGCCCTGGTCAGGACATTATATGGGGGTTCAACTCCACATTTCCCTTTGGCACTGCTCTAGTAGAGGTTCTCTGTGAGGGCTCCATGCTGTTGGTAGTCTTCTGTCTGGGCACCTACACTTTCTCATACATTTCTGAAACCAAGAGGGAAGATGCCAAGCCTCTTTCACTCTTGCATTCTGGGGGCCTACAGGCTTAACACCAGGTGGAAGTTGCCAAGGCTTATAGTGGCTTGCACTCTCCAAAGCAGCAGCCTAAGCTATACTTGGGGCCCTTTGAGCCAAGGCTAGAGCCAGAGCAGCCAGGATGTGGAGAGCAGTGTCCCAAGGCTGCACAGGGCAGTGGTGGCCATGAGCATGGCCCACAAAACCATTCTTTCCTCCTTGGCCTCTGGGACTGTGATGGGAAAGACCACCTCAGATTTCTGAAATGCCCTTCAAGGCCTTTTTCCCTTTGTTCTGGATATGAGCTCTTAGCTCCCTTTTAGTTATGCTAATCTCTACCAAGTGGTACAGCCTGATTATATTTCTCTCCTGAAAATACCTTTTTCTTTTCTACCACATGGCCAGGATGTGAATTTTCTGAATTTTTTATGCTCTGCTTCCCTTTCTTGATGAAAAAAGACAAATTCTATAAAACACTTGAAGAGATTTATTCTGAGCCAAATGTGAGAGCCATGAACTATGGCACAGCCTCAAAAGGTCCTGAGAACATGTGTGCAAGGTGGTTGGGTTACAGATTGGTTTTATGTTTTAGGGAGACATAAGACATCAATCAATACATGTAAAGTATACATTGGTTTGCTTTGGAATGGCAGAACCGTTCAAAGTGGGGAATTGCAAATCACAGGTGGATTTGAAGAGTTTCTGATTGGCAATTGGCTGAAAAAGTTAAATTACCTAAAAAGTTGAAGTCAACAAAAAGCAATGCTTAAGATAAAGGGGACTGTGGAAGCCAAGGTTCTTCTTATGTAGATGAAGCCTCCAGGTTTCAGAGAGAAGAGACGGCAAACGTCTCTCATCAGACCCTAAAAGGTGCCAGACTCACATAAATCTCTCCTGAATCAGGAAGAGACCTGAAAAGGGAAGAACATTCTCTACAGGATATAAATTTCCTCCACAAGAGACAGCTTTGCAGGGCCATTCCAAAATGTGTCAGAGAAATAGATTCTGGGATAAAATACTTTAATGTTCTTCCATGCCTGCCACCTGTCATGTGATGCTATACCAGAGTGAGATTGGAATTTGATATCTTATTGCTACAAGGAGTCTGCTTTGTCAGTCTTAAGCTGCCTGTTTTAATGTTAATACTGGTCAGCTGAGCCTAAACTCCAAAACGGGGAGGTTATAGTGAGGTACCTCCAACCCCTCCCCTTCCTGTCATGGCCTGAACTGGTTTTTCAGGTTTCTTTGGAATCCCCTTGGATTAGCATTTCATTTTTTCGTTTACACCTTTTAAATATAAGTTCCAACTTTAAGTTATTTCTTTGCTCCCACATCTTATCATAGACTGTTAGAAGCAACCAGGTCACCTCTTAGAAATGTCTGCTTAGAAACGTCTTCCACCGGCCAGGCGCGGTGGCTCACGCCTGTAATCCCAGCACTTTGGGAGGCCGAGACGGGCGGATCATGAGGTCAGGAGATCGAGACCATCCTGGCTAACACAGTGAAACCCCGTCTCTACTAAAAAAAAAATACAAAAAACTAGCCAGGGGTGGTGGTGGGCACCTGTAGTCCCAGCTACTCAGGAGGCTGAGGCAGGAGAATGGCATAAACCCAGGATGCGGAGCTTGCAGTGAGCTGAGATCTGGCCACTGAACTCCAGCCCGGGTGACAGAGCAAGACTCCGTCTCAAAAAAGAAAAAAAGAAAAGAAAAAAGAAATATCTTCCACCAGATGCCCTAAGTCATCACTCTTAAGGTCAAACTTCCACAGATCCCTTGGGCATGAACACGATGCAGCCAAGTTGTTTCTTAGGATTTAACAAGGGTGACCCTTACCCCAGTTCCCAATAACTTCGTCATTTCCATCCGAGATTTCATCAGCCTGGCTTTCGCAGTCCATATGTCTATCAGCATTTTGGTGACAACCATGTAATCAGTCTCTAAGAAATTCCAAACTTTCCCTCATCTTCCTGTCTTCTGAGTCCTCCAAATTCTTCCAACCTCTCTGCCTGTTACCTAATTCCAAAGCTGCTTCCACATTTTCAAGTATCTTTATAGCAATGTTCCACTCCTCAATACCAATTTTCTGTGTTAGTTTGTGTTACTAGAAGAAAAAAAAAAATATGTGAGGCTGGTAATTTATAAAGAAAAGAGGTTTGCGCCAGGCGCTGTGGCTCATACCTGTAATCCCAGCATTTTGGGAGGCCAAAGCAGGTGGATCACCTGAGCTCAGAAGTTTGAGACCAGCCTGGGCAACATAGTGAGAACTTGTCTCAAAAAGACAAAAAGAAGGGAAGGGCAGGGGAGAGAGAAGAGAAGGAAGGGAGGTTTAATTAGCTCACAGTTCTGCAGGCCATTCCAGAAACATGGCCCTGGCATCTGCTTCAAGGCCTCAGGGAGATTGCAATCACGGCAGAAGGCAAAGTGGGAGCAGGCATGTCACATGGCAAGAGGGAACAAAAGTGGCAAGTCCCAGACTTTTAAACAACCAGCTGCCGCATGGACTGAGGGAGAACTCACTCATCACCTGGGGGATGGTGCTAAACCATT
>NW_022162485.1:0-5503 GCF_008728515.1 Papio anubis | reverse complement strand
GCCTCATGGTCAGAGACGGGGTGGTGGGTCACGTGTGTCTTTGGGGGTTCTGATGGGAAGAGTCAGAAAATTCAGGCGCTTTGCATCTCTCATGGGACACTCCAGCAGCACCCATGTGACCACCCTGAGAATGGACAGGACACCTGGGGTGGGGAAGGGAGCACAGAACCCAGACACCAGTGTAGACACAGGCATCTGGGATAATCTCCTATTCCTTGGAGAGTTCTAGCCTCTGAGGGAGGAACAGCGACTTCTGGTCCTGACCTGAGTGGAGACCGAGGGACTCAGAAAAGCTGGAATCAGACCTTCAGACGTATTTAGTGCGAGGCAGAGAACAAGGCCTGAGAGAAAAATTCACGGTGCCCAAGGCTGCTGCAGGAGGCAAAGGGGACCCCTGATCTGTATTCCAGGGACTGTCTTCCCCTCCATTTCCTCAGAGACGTCATCCCTTAATTGTCCTAGAGAGCAGAGGGGGCCCTCAGAGGAAATCAGGGAAATTCATGCCATTCTCCATTCAAGGGAGGGCGACATTCTAGCGCTGATCCCATTTTCCTCCCCTCCTCATGGGAGGCCATCCCGGGCGATCTAGAGGTGATGGGGAAGGCTCCCCACTGCCCCTGGTACCCGCGCGCTGCAGCATCTCCTTCCCGTTCTCCAGGTATCTGCGGAGCCACTCCACGCACTCGCCCTCCAGGTAGGCTCTCCGCTGCTCTGCCTCACCGGCCGCCTCCCACTTGCGCTGGGTGTTCTGAGCCGCCTCATCCGTAGCGGTCCAGGAGCGCAGGTCCTCGTTCAGGGCGATGTAATCCCTGCCGTCGTAGGCGGACTGGTAATACCCGCGGAGGAGGCGCCCGTCGGGCCCCAGGTCGCAGCCACACATCTTCTGGAGGGTGTGAGACCCTGGCCCCGCCCCCGCGGTCAGCCCCGCCCACCGAGCCCCGCCCCGCCCCGACCACCCCGCGGGGACTTTGGCGGCAACTGAAAATGAAACCGGGTAAAGGCGCCTGGGGCTCTCTCCGGTAGAGGGTCTGGGCGGGTCCCGCGGCCTCGGGGCGGATCTCGGACCCTGAGACTCGGGGAGACCCGGGCCGTCTGTCGGGGGTGGGGAGGGGTCGTGACCTGCGCCCCGGGCCGGGGTCTCTCACCCCGCTCGCTCTGGTTGTAGTAGCGGAGCGCGGTCCGCAGGGTCCCTCGCTCAGTCTGTGCGTGGGCCTTGGCGATCCGTGTCTGCTCTTCCCAATACTCCGGCCCCTCCTGCTCCATCCACGGCGCCCGCGGCTCCATCCTCGGACTCTCGGCGTCGCTGTCAAACCTCACGAACTGCGTGTCGTCCACGTAGCCCACGGCGATGAAGCGGGGCTCCCCGTGGCCGGGCCGGGACACTGTGGTGCCGAAATACCGCAAGGAGTGCGAGCCTGGGGGCGAGGAGAGGCTGAGACCCGCCCGACCCTCCCCGCGCGGCTCCCCGCGTCCTGCGCCCCCGCCTGCGGTCCCCTCGCTCCTCCCGCCGAGTCCTTTTCCCTCCCGAGCCCGCACTCACCGGCCCAGGTCTCGGTCAGGGCCAGGATCCCCGAGAGCAGCAGGAGGAGGGTTCGCGGCGCCATGATCCGCATCGCGGCGTCTGAGGAGACTCTGAGTCCGGGTGGGCGCGTGGGGACTTTAGAACTGGGACCGCGGCGACGCTGATTGGCTTCTCTAGACATCCGACGCCCAATGAGAGTGGGAACTGGAGACGCGTGACGAGTATCCTGGAAGAAGGACCCGACACTGTTGGGAGAAGAAGTGAAACTAGGGGAGTGGGGAATCCCCAACTCTGCGCCTCCCCAATGCAGACAAGGCCCGAGAACCTGAGAGCCCCAGAGGGATCAGGATTTCGTCCTGATCCCTCTCCGACACCAAGCCTCTTTGTCACACTGTCTGCCTGAGTCCTGGACAAGTATCTGTCTGTGGAAACCAGGGAGAGACCCCGGGGCTGCACGCAGCCCCTTCCCCTTCCCTACTCGTCCTGGAATCCCCATCCCTGAACTGGACTCCCTGCCTCCCACTCCTACCTCTCCCCTTGGACCTTTGTGCAGGGAAACTGACCACGGGGAACTTCATGCCAGACAGTGAGCTCACCCTGGGAATGGGGGTGTAGAGACAGGGGTTTTCTCTCTAAACCTGGTGAAGTTTTGTCTGAAGGCACCACGTAGAGATTCTCATAGAGACCAGTTTCCTTTTCGTTTATTAATACAGTAGGTAGCACGATGTTGGTAATCCCTGAATGATTAGAATTCCAATTTGTAAAAGACCTGTGTCAAAACAGCATTACAAAGCTTCTAAGTTTTACTTTCCCAGACTATGGATCTGTGCCTCTGGGTTGTTGCCTTTAATATTACCTTCATTCCCTAGCCCGAGTTTCTCTGTGTGAGTCCAGAACATCTCCTGAATACAAAGAAGCAGGGTTTGTTACTGTCTATTGCAACCGGGAGCCTGTAGTCATCACCTCAAAGTTGGGAGTGCTCCATGCCTGTTTTCCTGAACGATGAGCATCTAAGCAGTGTGCATATTTTATCTGGACTCTCGATATTTTTGTAACTCTTTTTTTTAATCATAAGGAGCCAGTTAGCTTTTAGGAAGTCCAACAAAATGTATTGAATACCGAATGCAAAGAACCCCCTGCTAGGCTCTTCCACTGCTTTAGAATTCTTTCCTCTCTCGTTTTCCTCACCTCCTGCTTCTCCAGCCCTTCTCTCTGCCCCTCTCATCCCTCACACCTCCCCCCACTTAGTCCCGGCCACCCTGTCACTCCTGAATGGTGGCACTAACACTGTCCCTCACCTCCTGCCCATGTCTGTTCTCCCTACAGTGCTCAGCAGTTCAGCTAATGTGAGCAAAGTCCTGTCATTTCTTTCCTTACTATGGCGGGATTTTGGTCTACAATTTGCTATTTGTTTTCAATTTGTCTCATCTTTTTGTTTCTGTTCCTCCTTTGCTACTTTCTTATGTGTCAAATAAACAGTTTTTAGTTTATGGTTTTAATTCTCCTAGTGACTTTTAGCTATATTTCTTTACACTAGTTTTTTATTGTTGTAAGAATGGAAACCCGATTCCTTGACTTTTCACAGTGAAGTTCAGATTCTATTAAACTACATCTGGCAAAATAAAGGATACTTGTAACAGTGTAGTTTCATTTAACCTACCATTATGCTATTACAGTTTTATATATTACATCAATCTATATTATAAAATCAATGGTACAGTGTAATAGTTTTTGTTTCACACAAGCAGCCACATGTCTTCAGGAAATTAAGAAAATGAGTGTGAATGTGACACGTGTGTGTGCATCATTCCTGTTGTTAATTATTCCTTTCTGTGTATCTGGGTCACCATCTAGTATCATTTCCCTTCACCCTGAAGAATTTTCTTTAAAATTAAATGTAGTACAGGAGCCCTGGGAAATGAATTTTATGGTTTTGATGATCTAAAAATGTCTTTATTTTTGCCTCCCCCGGCCTTTTTTTTTTTTTTTTTTTGCTTGTTAGGGCATTTACGTGTAATAAAATTCACCAGTTTTAGCTGCGCTTTTTGGTGAATATTGGTAATTATTTATAGTTGTGTAACTACCACACTGCCCAGTACAGAAACACCGAATGCACAGAACCCCCTGCTAGGCTCCTCCACTGCTTTGGAATCCTTTCCCCTGCTCCTTGTCCTCACCTCCTGCTTCCCCAGCCCTTCCCTCTGCCCTCATCCCTCACACCCTCCTCTCCCCTTAGTTCCCACCACCCAGTTACTCCTGAACTGTGGCACTGTAGAGAACAGTTTCTTTTCCCTAAAAACTTTCTTTATGCCCCTTTCTATTTAATCCTTGCCTCCCTCCCTCACCCCTTCCTTTCACTCAACCACCGCTGTTTTCTGTCACTGCAATAGTGAAATTTCTAGAATTTAATGGACATGCAATCATATGATATGTAGTCCTTCGTTTGGTCTCTCCCTTAGCATAACGGTGTTTGAGATGATGCCATTCACTCATTTTTGTTGCTGAGCAGCTGCTGAGTATTGCTGGAATCCCAGTTTATTCATTGGTTTCTCTATTCTCTAGTTGATTGACATGTGGATTCCTCCAGCTAGGGTTTGTTATTAATGAAGCCACTAGAAATAACTGCTTACAAGTGTGGCCTTACATTTTTATTTCTTTAGGATAAATACATATTTGTGGAATTGCTGGGTCATGTGGTAATGGATGGGTAGCTGTATAAGAAATTGCCATACTGCTTTACAACTTGGCTGCCACATTTTTTGCATTCCTACCAGCAATATCAGACATTCCTATTTTTTCCATATTCTTGACAGTATTTAGACTTATCATATGTCTTTTTAACTTGACCTATTCTAGGTGATGGGTGATGGTTTCTCGTTGTGGTTTTAATTTGCACTTCTTAGATGACTAGTATTGTTTGCTATCTTTTTGTGTTCATCGAAGTGACTTTTTACATATATTTTATGAATTATTTTGCAAATTCAATGATCAATTCCAGAGACTTTTTCAGAATCTCCTAGTGTTTTCTACATATGCAATGAAGCTGGTGACAAAGAAAGACTATTGTTTCTTCCTTTCCTATCTATTGATCTTTTTTCTTTTAAAATTATTTTTATTTGGTAGACATGAGGTCTCACTATCAGGCTGGTCTCAGACTCCTGAACTCAAGAGATAATCCCATTCAGCCTCCCAAAATGCAGGGATTACAGGCATAAGCCACCATGCTCGGTCCTTCTATTGGTCTCATTTCATTTCATTTCATTTCATTTCATTTCATTTCATTTCATTTCATTTCATGTAAAAGAGTTCAACCATTGTGAAGGATGGTGTGACCATTTCTCAAAGATCTAAAACCAGAAATACTATTTGACCTAGCAATCCCATTACTGGGTATACACCCAAAGGAATATGAATCATTCTACTATAAAGACACATGCACACGTATGTTTATTGAAGTGCTATATTCAATAGCAAAGACATGAAACCAACCCACATGCCCATCGATGATAGTCTAGGTAAAGAAAATGTGGTAGATATACACCATGGAATACTACACAGCCATAAAAAGGAATGGGTTCATGTCCTTTGCAGAACCATGGATGAAGCTGGAAGTCATCATCCTCAGCAAACTAACATGGGAACAGAAAACCTAATGCCGCATTTTCTCACTCCTAAGTGGGAGTTGAACAATGAGAACACATAGACACAGTGAGAGGAACAACACACACCAGGGCCTGTTGGGGAGTCAGGAGTGAGGGGAGGGAACTTAGAGGACGAGTGAATGGGTGTAGCAAACCACCGTGGCAGACTACACGTATGTAACAAGCCTGCACATTCTGCACATGTATCCTGGAACTTAAAGTAAAATAAAATAAATTAAATTTTAAAAAGTGCATATCTTATATGTACACATATGTTTATTGAAGCACTATTCACAATAGCAAAGACTTGGAATCAACCTAAATGCCCATAATGGTAGAC
>NW_022162484.1:0-5512 GCF_008728515.1 Papio anubis | reverse complement strand
TTTCAATGGTACTACAGGCTTACACGAGGAATTGAAAGCTTATGTCTGTGATCCTCCTGTGCGCCTAATACTCAGTGGGCACACACATGAGACTGCAGCTTCTCTTGCAAAATTGGAAGCTCTGTCAACACTGGGCCCACATAACCACATGCAACTCCCAGCCAGAGCTGAATCCAGATGGCTTCTCTTAGACAAGGGCTCTCTGCTTTGCCACAGTATCCAACAGTTCCTATTATACATCAGGTGGCTTTACCCATTTATAATACCTGCCTGGCCCTGTAACAGCACAAGTTTTCAACTTGTGATCTAAATTATGAACTTCTAGAGGGAAAGTGCCATAGTGTATTCTTCTCTGTGCCTGAACTCAGTCATGTATTTTAGTTCCTAATATGGTCACTGCCTCATTAATGCCTATATAAATGGAATGTTGTGTGGATCACCCTCTGCCTTTACTTTAGGCTGTCATAGGTTTCAGAATCAGACATTGCAATTTTGGTGGAGGGAAGAATTGAGAAGCAAAAGTCAATTCCTATTACCACATCTTCAATAACTCCCAGTAGGCAGATCACTTCCTCTATTCATTTACTAGTTTATTCTTCTGCCAGTACATTTAAAGAGGAATCACATCATATCAACATATCATATTTGAACATTCTGCCCATTAACATCTGCAATATCTTTAGACTTCATACATTGTCTGTCAATAATTTGTGTTGACTGTTTTCTGTGTGCAGAGAGCTAGGCCTCAGTATTGGCTAATTGTTGGCACACTTGCTGTTAGCGGTTCTGAAGTCACATTCTCCCCCACCGGGACCCAAAACACAATGTGACACCCATTTGCTGCCCTAAGAGTCTAACAAACTAGAATACTCTCAGGAAATCAAAGACCTTGAGCTTGGGAGTGCACAGAAAAAAGATACACACAGCATCAGAGTCTACATATGAGCATAGCTACATTAACTTTGTCATTTTATTCTGATTGTTGATATTTCTATTGCTACAACCACCATTACTACAGTTGCTTCTATTTTGGGTTCAGACAGTTCCTGTGAAGCTGCCGGCAACTGACAAACACTGGTGTCAACCACACATATCTGACTCCCTGAAGTGATTTCTGTATGTGTGCGTGGTTCTGCCTATTCTTCTTGGCAGTGACTGAACCCTGAGGCCATAATTCATGGTACTTGCAAAGTTGAGAGTCTTGGTGTGATGGCATAGTGCAAAAGAGACAGGGAAGAAAAACACACTCCTGGAAATTAGCATATGCTGTTTTTGGGTGCTGGAGGCCAGGAGCCCAGTGGAGCCGAATGGACCTCCATACTTGTGAGTGTGAGAATTTGAGTCCAGCACTTTCTCATGTGTTGTTTCACAGTCCAGGATGGCTAGGATGACAAACTTCCATTAGTGGAAGTTCAAAATATCTGTGAGATGGATAGTTGAGGAAGCAGAGCAGCAAAATAGAAATATATATAATACTGTGTTTAAGAGAATATTTTAAAAAATATTTTCTTGAAACTCAGAGGAATTATATTACACAGAAGACTAAATGACAGAATTCACACCAAGCAGTTGCTCAGAGCCTTGTTAGACTTGGGCCTTGAAGTATGTCCATTGTGTGGTAAAGTATGTCTACTCTTGGGTAGAGGGGATGTATAGAGAATAAAGCTTAATCCCTCTCTTAAGGGGAACCCACTAGTGGAAAAGTCAGAGCACAAAAGACAAAACATTTTAATAACACACCACCAAATATGTGTGTGGGACAAACAGCCAGTATCACATGGGGATGTGATACCAGGCTTTCTCAAAGAGTAGCTTTTGAAAAATAAGGAATATTTGTGAGAGAAATAAAAATGTAGATAGCAATTGCACATCAATCCCTGGATTGTTGAATTTCAGAATTCAGAGCTGAAGCTTTCATCTAACAATTCTAATACATGAATATTGTATCCTTTAAGTTCAATGATCAATGAGTAAACAATGACTACATAACATTTCATGCAAACTATTCCAGTGAACAAGACAGATAGGATCCTTGTTTTCTTTGGGTTTTTATATTCTAGAGAATGAAGATAGATAATAAATAAGCCAAAAACATTGGAGAGATAGTTTCTGGTAATGATGAGCACTCTAATGGAAATGAGACAGGCAGCCTGAGATGGGGTGGTAAGGAGGACAGGAGGGCGGGCTACTTCTTTAGATTGTTAAGTCTGAAGACATCTGTGAACAAAGCACAGAAAGCTGTTTAATAATAAGACCCTGCTGGGGACTAAATGACAATGGATGAGGAATTTGTTTTGAAGGTTTTCCTCATTTCTCTCCACCCCCATTCAACCTCAGCATCGGACTCAGCACAATTCTTACCAAAGTGTTAGGCAGTGTGTTAGTCCATTTGTGTTACTTTAACAAAATACCTGAGACTGGGTAATTGATGAAGAATAGAAATTTATTTCTCACAGTTCTGGAGGCTGTAAGTCGAAGATCAAGGCACTGGAAGGTTCTATGTCCAGTGAGGGCTGCTCTCTGCTTCCAAGATGGAACCTTGTTGCTGTGTCTCCCAGAGGGGACGGATATTGTGTCCTCACATGGCAGAAGGGACACAAAGGCAAAAAAGGATCTAATTAATTATCTCCAACCATTTCATATGGTTGCTAATCCATTTTTGGGGGTTTCACCCTCATGACTTATTTACTTCCTAAAGGTTCCACATCTTAATACCATCACATTGGGCTGTAAGTTTCAGTATGAATTGTGGAGGATACACAAACATTCAAACCATAGCAGGTAGTGATAAGAGCATTAGGCAATAGTGCTCACAGGCATGTTCCTAGAATCTTGGTGGTTCCTCAGAGGTGTCTGGCGGTTCAGAAGAGGATCCAGGTCCAATTTTGTTAAATATTGACAAACAATCATCCTTTCTAGAAGAGCAAAAAAAAAATTTTCACCAGTGCTCATGCACCCTGAAGAGTAAGAGCCCTGACTTCCAAAGTTAGGGTTAAGGTGCTGGCTCTGACAAGGACTAGACTTTCGACCTTCTTGAGCCTGAGTAGTCTCTGAAATACCCCTCCCAGGGCTCCAATTCTACTTGCCTGTGATGTGACTAGGAGTCTTGAGCTGTGGGGAAGAAGATGAGTTTCCCAGGCTTCGTTTCTTTCTTCCTCCCAACTCCCCACCTCTTACTTGACTCTTAAAAGTTTTGTGGATGTGGATCACCCAGACTAGTCCTTCCTCAGGGGAAAACAACAAAGCATTATTGGCCTATAATTTTCCATTTTGGAGATGTTTCTAATGACTATATGATATTACACTGAGTGTCCTCTTTTCCTTTCCTGGACACAGAATCCTGAATTTTGCCTTTGGTTGGAAGTCATCCCCACACACAAATCCCAGGAGTCATGGACCCTAGGGCTCTGATATACGGCCACCTTATAACCTCCTTGCAGAATCTTGGAGATTTCTTTGACCACCAGACACCCCTTACTCCATCGGGGTATGCAACGATTCCAAACTCCTCACTCCAAATCATGAGCGACAACAAATATCAGACACAGAGAAGTGCACTTGTAGTAATTTTATATGCTAGAATTCCCAATCTCATCTTTCCAGTTTGGCCCCATCTCAGCATAACTCTGTGCCATCCATGTGACAAAGGGAGGTCATGGTGGGGAGAATTGCAGACAATTACTCCCTCCAGCATTGACTTCATATTCCTCATTGGCCTGCCTCCGTGGTACTGTACACTAAATACCGCAAGATCCTAAACGCTAGAGTTTGTATACCAGAAAGAGAAATAGGAATCCTTCTCCTTTCCCCTACATGCTTATACTCACACTCTCCTTATGGATGGCGTGCTCTGACTTGGTGCAAAGTCTGTAGGATAGTGGGCTGAAGAGAATGTTTTATCTGATTAAGCAGAGTGAGTGAAACAAGGCAAAGCCACCAAGAAAATCTGTCTCTTGGCACCCTTCTGCCCTGAGAAGGAATGAGTGTATTTGCCTTCTCTGATCTCCTCATAATTAATATCAGGCCTCCTGTCATTGGTGCTGGGGTGGGGGAGAGAGGTATTGCTTTTTTCTGCTTCCTGAGCCACCTCCTGGGAAGTAGTAAAAGATGTTAATGACAAGAGTATGTAGGGCTTGTGAAATAGGTGGAGAGGTAAAACCAGTTGTGAACAACCCCTAAAAAGTAATAAGATGCTAATTAAATAAGAAGTAATATTTTGGAACAGAGCTATAAGAACTTATGTGTCCAAATGAGTACTGTTTCCTTCAAAGTGGTACCTTTGGGAAAATAAATAGTTATTCCAACTGTGCTGCCATTGATCAAACTATTTCAACAACTGGAATATTTTCCTTCCAGCCAGTTCTAGTAACACCAGAAAACAGACTCATTGGAGCATCACATCTCATTTTTCACAATCAAATCCAACTCCATACCGCTTGAGTATCTATCAGAAGCTTCCAGAGCTGCCTTGTGCGCCTGCAGTTGGGCTCAGATGGTGGGCAGCCGCAGAGGAGCCATCTCTCACAGTGTCCTCTGTCTTAATCACCCAGTGTCGATGCTACCCCCACGCCTGAGATCTCCCATTCCCACTCCATCAGTGAGCCAGTGACCATTTTGGCTTCCTAAACTAGTCCTGAGTCAGTAGGCCCTTTAGATATCAACATTTTTTGGCTAAAAGTCTTTCCTTCTCAGGGTTCATTTTGGTTATTTTGGCATTGATGGAAAGGCACTTTGCAGACTTCCAATAAGAGTAATTAACCAGGAATGTCATGGACCAAGACCCCCAATTGCTGTGTTCTATGTGGGGGTCAAGCTTCAGTCACAGGCTTCTCCAAGCTAACCATGGAACAAGGCAGGGATACCATTTCTGAGAGCTATGGGATTTCTCTGGTGACCAAATTTGGTTGAAGAATGCCCAGGGACTGCATCAAACCTCCCTTAGACTGCATGGCCATCCAGAAGTTTCCATCCAGCCTCCTCCCCTCTCCCTTATGATCAGATTTGCATTGAGGACTGAAGACCCACCAGCACTCTATTTTTTCTCAGGTGGGCATATCTCTTCATAAGAAGCCCTGTACATTTCATCTCATCTTGGCATCTGATTTGTTTCCCCAGTTTAAGCTTCTTCTGCTTTCCAGTTCTCACACATCTGTAGCCCTCCTTCCTTAACCAGGAACTTAGTGTCTGGGGACTCTAAAATGTATCCAGAAGCATCCATTCCGGCCACCCCCTGACCTGAACCTCAGAGGACGTTTAACTTCATCCTTTTATAATAATAGAGTTTATTTAACTTTAGGCTATTTGCTGTATGAATCCTTCGCAGCTGACAATTTGCAGTATTGAGAATATCTCAAAATGACACATGAACTCTAGAGGTTCTTCCCAAGAGGAGATCCACATCCTCACTACCATCCTGAGCCCTGGAAACATCACTAGAACAAATATCTAGTATCTGATAAGAACTGAGTAGGTTCAATTGTCTGTTGAGGGCTCATGTCTGTTTCTAAGATGA
>NW_022162483.1:0-5516 GCF_008728515.1 Papio anubis | reverse complement strand
AAGGATCTGGCTGCCCGCCTGCAACGTTCATCGCAGCGTACGGAAGAGTTAGAGCGGGCTCTGTCTGCTGTCACCGCCACACAGAAGAAGGCGGCGGACAAGGTGAGTCTGACCACCTGCCCCATCTCCTGGGAGCCCGGCTTCGCAGATGGAGGAGTGAGCCTAAAGGTCCCTGCTGCAGGATGGAGTGTCCTGCCCAGAAAGCGGCATGGCCATTCCTCGCTGCTTTTGTGTCTGGTTGTTAGAGGCAGCCTGGGGCTGAGTCAGCTGCTGTGGGTGAGTTGGGGGGTGCGGTGGGGAGCGAGCACTGGACACAGAGCTTGGAGGCCAAGTGCCTGCCCTGCCCTTACCTGGCTGGGGTCTTGGCCAAGTCCTACGTGGGGTATTGGGTACTTGTACTGTGAAGGTACAGAATAGTATCTTTAGTATGTTACCATTTCTGTAGATAGTAAACGTGTGTGTGTGTGTGTGTGTGTGTGTGTGTGTGTACATACTATGAAAATGTACATAAAATAAGACTGCAAGGTTCATAAAAAACTCAGGAGAGAGCAAGAGAGTGGCTGGGAGATACTTCCCTTCTGTACCTTCTGAATTTTGGACTATGCGAATGTATCATCCTTTCAAACAGTGAACAAGAGATTCACTTTCCCCTTCCTATCTGTGTCCCCCAGCAAGAAAAATGGGCTTAGAGAATCGGATAGATAGCTGTTCAAATCCCAGCTCTGCCTAAGTGATCTTAGGCAAGCGCTTAACCTCAAATTCTCCATGTGTTTTCATGTACACAATAGAGGGAATCATAGTAACTGTCTCCTATGGTGGTTGTGAGGATTAAATGGGATCGCTAGCATGGTACCTGGTGAAGCACTCCATAAAGGTTCAAACAGTGCTAGTAATAACAGTAATAACAAGAGCAATATTAACTGATCTCTCTGGGCCTCTGTTAGGCAGCTGTAAATTCGATCTCTTTCCCTGTCCCTTCCAACTTTACTGAGTTCTTTTAAAAACCAGACCACGGGTAAATGCCTTGATCTGAACTGACCGTGTTGTATATTGAGCCTAGCCCTAGCCTGTTTAAGGGGCACTGTATGGAATGGCCCAGGTTCCCCAGATTGAAACTTCTCACTCTTCACCATCCAGTCCTCGAGCCGCAGTGAAACACTTCTCAAGACGCAGTTAGAGCGGTCCTTACAGGAGCGGGCACTGATGAAAGCGCACATGACACAGGTGAGGTTTTGCAGAGGGAGGGATGTGGAAGGAAGGTGACCCCAGGTGGCGAGGAGCAGGTGAGGACCAGTGACAGCCCTTCGTAACTTCTGTTCCCATTCTTGCAGATAAAGGAGTCACTGAAGCTAGTACAGCTACAGAGAGATGAATATGCTGAACACATAAAAGCAGAGAGGGCCCAGTGGCAGGAGACGATGAGGAAAATGTCCCAGGAGGTGAGATCTGACCCTTGGCCCCATGTAGATAGGTCACTGGATCTTTCTAGGCATCTATGTATGGGAATATACAGCCAGAGGTGATCATGGAGTCTGGAAGCTTTTGGAGGTGGGGCCAGAGAGGCAGATGGTAGCCTGTGGAGCCACCAGCCCCTCTCTCCAGGGCCCTTTTCCCCTGTGCTTTGGGCAGCTTTGCACCTTAAAGAAGGAGAAGCTGCATGACATCGGAGTGGAGAGGAGTTGGAGAAAGGTTTATCAAAACTCGACAGATGGGTAAGATGGGGCTGGTGCTGACCTGAGGCAGGCCTGGCATCAGAGGGGGCTCTGGGGATGGCTTAGAATGCCCAGGGAGGTGGAGTGGATGGAAGGGCTTTGAGGCAGAGGGAAAGGGTCTGTGCGGGGAAACAGCAAAGACGATTATCTCCATGAGCCTGAGTGTCCCCATCAACAAAGAGGGCCGTTGTCCAGCCACCTAGTGCTCTCCATCTGAAAGTAGTTTGGAAGATTGGCTACCATCCGGGTCTTGAGGAATCATTAGCAGTGAGGCCAAGTTTGGGGAGCCTAAGGAAGGCACAATGCACAAGAGGAGGGTGTTTTGTTGGTTGTGGTGGTGGTTTTTTTGTTTGTTTGTTTTTGAGAATCTAGAGGCCTTATGTCTGCTTCCTTTCTCAGCTGAACCCCTGCCCCCGGAGCCCCCAGCAGTGCCCCCTGAGGAGGAGCTGCAGCACAGAGGAAGGAACTAGAGAGGGTGTCAGCAGGCTCCAGGCCCACGTGAAGCCATCAACACGTAGAATCTCCTGAACCAGACACAAGGAGGGCTTGGAGGCAGGAGGAGAAGCTTCAGCAGCTGGCCGAGCCACAGAGCGACGTTGAGGAGGTGGTTTGTTTTCCCACCTGCGGAGCCTGCCCTCCTCCCTAGCCCTCCAGGCCTTTGTTTCCCCACCTGTAAAAGGGGGCAGTGTAGCCCTCACGTGAAATGTTACTTCTAAAGGCACCTGTGAGCCAGAGCCCTGCTCTGGTGGCTGTGGGAGAGAGGAGATGATTTTTCTAACCTGCCTCCACCCTTCCCGGTGCCATGGGAGGCAGACACCGAGTTCTAGGGTCTCCAACTGCAGTGGGTGGCTGCTGATTGCTTCTCTCTGTCCAGAACAATGAGAACAAGAGCGCACTGCACTTGGAGCAGGAAGTTGAAGAGCTGCAGGAGAAGCTGGGCCAGGTGAATGAGACAGGAACCTCGACCCAGAAGGAGCCAGAGGCAGCGGTCCCAGCCCCAGGGACTGGGGGCCAGTCTGTGAGTGGGGAGACCCCCCAGGCCCTGCAGGAAGTCATGGAGAAGCTGGAGGTGAGTGAGTCCTGGAATAGGCCAAGAAGGGCAGGGGTAGGCAGGTCGCTGCTGAGAGGTGACCCCATTATTTTGGCTCCAGAGCGGCCTTATGGACCTCCTGGAGGAGAAGGCGGACCTGAGGGAGCGTGTGGAGAAACTAGAACATCAATTCATCCAACACTGGAGGGAGAGATGCCATCAGTGAGTGGGAGGCCAGAGCAAGGCAGGGGGAGCTGCAGGGCCGTCGGTGGGGCCCCAGGGTCTGAGCCCCATCCTCCCGCAGGAAAATTAAACAACTGATAACGGAGCCAGAGGGCCGTGCCACAGAGGCCACACCGGGAGGAGGACATCATCAGGCTGGCCCAAGACGACGAGATGAAGGTAGGGTGTGCAACCTCCTTGCGGGGGTAGGGGTCGGGGGTGGGGGTGGCGTGAGGGTGGGGGCCGGCCGCGGCCTGACACCTGAGCACCCCTCCCTCCAGGTGGAGCTGCTGGAGCTGCAGGAGTTGCTGTTGCGGCTTGTGCTGACCGCAACAAAGGACACAGAAAATTCCTGGCCGCTGCCCAGAGCCCTGATAATGAGCCTGGTCCAGGAGCCCCACCCCCCCAGGAGCTTGGGGCCGCCCACAAGCATGGTGGTGAGTAGAGCCCTCATGCAGGGCGGGCAGGCAGGAGCAGCGGGGTTTGCACTGTGCTCAGATCCCCGCCTCCCTCTCTCCAAAGATCTTTGTGAGGTGAGCCTCAGCGACAGCGCCGAGACTGGGCAAGGAGAGGCCAGGGAGGGGTCTCCCCACGACAACCCTACTGCGCAGCCCATCGTGCAGGAGCACCAGGAGCACCCAGGCTTGGGCAGCAACCGCTGCGTGCCGTTCTTTTGCTGGGCTTGGCTGCGGAGAAGAAGGAGATAAACATCACGATCATCAAAGAGCTGGTCAAGACATTTTTTAAAAAGAAAGTTATAGGGTTGATCTCCTACACAATTCATTTACTTCATTCGAATGTTAGAGCTATTCATGTTCATTTGTGTTTCTAATTTATACTTTAATTTTATTTGTAAAAAGTTAAAAGAGAGTGGGTCTCTGTGGCCTTCACTGAGGTTCACTCTGGCATCCTTTAGCATTTTTCGTTTTTGATTTCATAATTGTAGGTCATTAGCATGCATATTGAGTTCGCCCTTAAGTGGTGGGAGTTCAAACACCCAAAGACCCACTGTTTGCACAAAACTGTTCTCGCTGGTTTGGAATAGGCTGCCATGCTTTTTTAATGTTATTGCAGCATGTATGTTCATTACAGAATTCAGATAAAATTTGCTTATATTCTGCTATTATGTTGGATCTCATCTTAATCACAGTGAGCCCTTCATTAGCTCAATATGCGGTTTGCCCTCAAGTGTGCACTGTTGATTAGTTTGTAATAGATGCCACCGTGAGTACTGACATTAGAGTTGTTTAAAGGCGGAGAACTGGAAACAGCCTTTCCCCCATTTGCTGTGTACTGGTGATGGGAGTAATAAATTCTTTCAAAGGTACTGTTATCGTTCAAATCACTTCCCTTTCACCCTGATAAATATCAGTGACTGGGCATGACCTTCAGATAGTGTTTAGCATCTGTGACCAATCTGAACATAATGTGTTCATCAGGTGCCGATGGGTTAAATCACACGCTGGCATATTTCAGCTGAATGTCCGTCTGGAAAATAAATTTACTGTATTAACTGAAATTCCATTCTTTGTGTACGTATTTGTCATATATTTAAGAAAAAGCTAAAAACAATGGAAATGGTATGACAATAACGTAAGTCTTCAAAGTGCCTGCAGTCTTTTGCGATACCTCATTCAGCCAAGTATTTGTGCTCTTCCTCATTCAGTGTAAGGCAGCTTTCAATTTGCTTAGAAGGCAACATTGGAAGGTTAGAGTTCATCAGAAACATAGAATGTTAAAATGTGAGTTCAACTGAATAAATGTGAAAGTATTGGATTAAACCTGATAGGTTTTCCAGAAATGGAAAAAACTCAGCTCTGAAACTTTTCTAAGCTGATTTTTAGAAAATTTGAAAATGTAAATCAGCCCTATCCATAATATAGTTTCTCTAAAACTTTATCTTAAAGAGTCATTTTAAAATAATATAACTATTAAAAAATGGAACTGCTATCTTAGTGTTCTGAAATAAGTTAAAACATTTTAAAATATGAACACTGTAGTTTAAAAGAACGAAACGGTGGGAAGGAAAAGTAGAGAAAGAAATGCCAATTCCAGCCCAAAGCTTTATTTGCCAAGTTTTCTTAGAATGAATTTTACCGATTTATGAATTCTTGTACACAGAATTTATACTGGAAATACTGAAAGACTTTTCCCCTAACGTGACATTATTGACTGCTGGTGTGATGCTACTCTAATGTAATAAATGATTAAGTTGTTGCAAAGTGCTGTTTTTACCTGAAAATTTTATTTTGAGAGTCTTGAAAACTATAGTGTTAAAGGTATTGATACTGTGCAAATGCCGGGCATGCTTGGCATGAGATAATGTGTTTCATTTTTACAAAATTGTAATATAACTATGCAAGTGTTTATAAAAAGAACACAAATTTACAAAGTTATGGGATTTTAAAAGTTATGGAGTGAAAAAGTTATGGGATAAAAAAGTGAAAAATTGTGGCAAAAATGTAGAAAAAAGTTTTATGCAAAGTTACCAAATGTTATGAAAAAGAAGTTATGGGATTTAAAAAACAAGTCATGGGATAAAAATAAAAATT
>NW_022162482.1:5110-5524 GCF_008728515.1 Papio anubis | reverse complement strand
GGGGCGGGGCTGGGGTTAGGGGCGTGGTCGTGTCTGGGGAAGGGCGGAGCTGGGCTGGGATGGGAGTGGGACCAGCACTTCCCAGGTGGTGGGGAAGGGGTCAGACTGCTGAGTAGAGCCTGAGCTTGTTGGGGTACCTGCAGGGCGGGGTGGGAGTGGCCAGAGCGAGAAAGGGACTGGGGCTGGCGGAGTGGCCCGGGCAGGAAGGGCAGGGCTCATGCTGGGCTGGGAAAGGGGACTGAGGCTGCTCTGGGTAGAACCCGAGCTCGGTGGGGCGTGACCAGTGCTTGGTGGGGGGTGGGGCTGAGGCTGCGCACGTGGTAGGCACGCGTGGGGGCTGGGCTAGGCCCACCAACACCTGCTGACTCTTGACACCGCACAGCTTCCAGAGCCGCTCATCTCCTTCCGCCTCTA
>NW_022162482.1:0-4774 GCF_008728515.1 Papio anubis | reverse complement strand
TATGGTTACGTATTGCTAGGCACCCCCTGGCTCGGGGAGTCTGAATGGCCCTGATTCCTGCCCAGGGGACTTGGGGCGAAGTTCTAGGACATCATCCAGTGGCACCATGTCGTCCACGGAGGAGCTGGTGGACTCGGAGGGTGGAGCTGGGGCCTCAGCCTCGGCAGGCGGAGGGTTCCTGACGTGGGCTGGGAGAGAGAGGGGATCTCGGCTACAGTCCAGGGGCCTGGCCCTGACCTGCCTTGGTGACACCGGGCTGCCCAGCTGCCCAAGTAGCTGACCTCAACGGGCATGACCCCTGGGAGCTGCCGCGGCTGTAGCCTTGCGGGCCGCCCACACGGTGGGCTGTCCAAGGCGCCCGCATCACCGGGCCTCGAAGCCCGCAGACACCCGGGCCAAGTGCCGCGAGTGCAACAGCTACGTCTACTTCCAGGGTGCTGAGTGCGAGGAGGTGAGTGGGACGCCTCGACGGACAGCTGGGAGCCTTTGGGGTGCCCTCGGGAAGGTCTGGCCCGGAGCAGGGAGCAGTCGGGCGCCTTTGGAAGGAGGCGAATGGAGGGGTGGGGTGGGCCCTTTTAGGTTTGGGGGGCAGTGTTGGCTCTGAGGCAGTGAAGCCTGCAGGGGTTAGACCTGGAGTGTGAAGAGCCCTGGGGCTGTGGCCAGAAAACCAAGGGGCGGGAAGGAGAGGAGGCTGGAGTGGCAGGCAGGCGGATCACCCCTGGGGTGGAAGCCGGGAGCCACTGTCCAGCTTGTGGCAAGGCCGTGTGGGGGACTGTGAGCGGCCCCGGGGAGGTGGGGTGGAGCCACTGGGGGCTGCACTGGGCTGGGCGTCCCGGGGCTTGGCTCACTCACTCTGGCCGCCCCCAGTGCTGCCTGGCCTGCCACAAGAAATGTCTGGAGACGCTGGCCATACAGTGCGGGCACAAGAAGCAGCAGGGCCGCCTGCAGCTGTTCGGCCAGGACTTCAGCCAGGCTGACCTGCTCCCGGCCCAGCGTGCCCTTCGTATCAAGAAGTCGTCTCTCTGCGGGTCGGCCGGCTGGCTCTTGCCTGGAAGTAAGGTGGAGAGGCGGCTCGCGTGGACAGCCGAGGCTGACAAACCTCCCACCCCTGGAGCTCCCATAAATCTACAGTCAATGGGGTAAAAGGCAGCTGGCGTGGGCTGTGCTGCCAGGCCGAGCGGCGAGGAGCTGGTCAGTATGCAGGCGCCCCGCACGACATAAGCTCTACCTCATGGTGAAACCCGGGTAGCCAAAGGAGCCACCTGGAGGCGTAGCCAGGCAGGAGTGGGGTGGGAGTGCTGGGCTACCACAACAGAGGACTGAGCTGGGACTACAGGCATGGCCTTGGCGGGGAGCTTAGGGAGGAGGGACAGGGTGGGGCGGGACAGTGCCTGGCGGGGCACTGCTGAGGAGGCTGGGGAGTGCAGTGGTCATGAGGTGGGCTGGGTGGGGCAGTTCTGTGTCCGAACAGGACAGGAACAGGAGGGGTCAGGTGGGGCTGGGTCAGCCACAATGGCAGGGGTGTGGCCACAACAAACTTTGGTGCTGGGGGTAGAAGGGCTCAGGTGGTGGCCTGGAGCAGGTCAGGCGTCAGGAATGGCAAGGGACAGGCAGGGGGAGGGGCTGAGGCTGGGCACAGGGTGGGGGGTGGAGACCTGGGCTGGTGGGGTGAGGCTGGGGCAGGGTGGTGACCAGGGCGGGGGGCTGGGGCTGGGGGAGGGCGTGGGTCTCATGGCAGGGAAGAGGCAGGGGCGGCTGGGGACTGAGGCGTGAGTCGTGTCTGGGGAAGAGGCGGAAGGAGCTGAATGGGATAAGCACTTCCTCTGGGTGGTGAGGGAAAGGGTCAGACTGAGTAGAGGCCTGAGCTTGTTGGGGGCCACCTGCAGAAGTGACGGGGTGGTGATGGCCAGGCGAAAGGAGGACTAGGCTGGGAGTGAAAGCCCGGGCAGGAAAGGGCAGGGCTCATGCTGGGCTGGGGACTACAGGAAGCCTCACGCCGAGGCTCAGGTGAGAGTGACCAGTGCTTGGTGGGGAGGTGGGGCTGAGGCTGCACGTGGTGAGCGTGGGGGAGCCAGGCCCAGGCCCGCAACACCTGCTGACTCTTGACACCGCACAGCTTCCAGAGCCGCTCATCTCCTTCCGCCTCTACCACGAGCTCGTGGGGCTGGCTAAGGACAGCCTGAAGGCAGAGGCCGAGGCCAAGGCGGCGTCCCGGGGCCGTCAGGACGGCTCGGAGAGCGAGGCAGTGGCGGTGGCCATGGCAGGTCGGCTGCGGGAGCTCCTGCGGGACCTGCCGCTCGAGAACCGGGCCTCGCTGCAGTACCTGCTGCGGCACCTACGCAGGTGAGGCCCGGCATATGGGGTGGAGGGCTCGGGGTCCCGGGAGCCGCTCAGCACCTGGCCCTGCCCGCCCCGCAGGATCGTGGAGGTGGAGCAGGACAACAAGATGACCCCTGGGAACCTAGGCATCGTGTTCGGGCCCACGCTGCTTCGGCCACGGCCCACCGAGGCCACCGTGTCCCTCTCCTCCCTGGTGGATTACCCCCACCAGGCCCGCGTCATCGAGACTCTCATCGTCCACTATGGGCTGGTCTTCGAGGAGGAGCCAGAGGAGACCCCCGGGGGCCAGGTGAGGGTGTGGGCCTGACCAGGGCTGTCCACTCGGGGCTTGGGGAGCGGGGGGCGCTGCTGGGGACAGTCGTTGTGGGATGAAGCCCAAGGAACCACAGGGAGATAATTTAGTTTGGACGGGGTAGTTCGAGAGGCCTGTGTCTTTTTGTCTTTTATGCAAAGAACTGCGCGAAGTCTGCAATGAATCTAGCAGAGGTGCAAAGGCTCTGCGGCGGCCCCTCCACTCTCCCTTGGGGCTGGCATTGGGCCTCACCCTTCAGGCACCCTCCTTCCCCGTTTCCCACCCCGGTGCTGCCTGCAGCCACAAGCAGCACGCTAGCCCAGGTGTCCACAGCCCAGCCGAGCTGCCACTGCACTCCGCTGCGAGGTCAATTCCCTGCTTCAGAGTTTCCTGTCTAGGAGCTGTGGTTTCACTTCTGTTGCCCAGGCTGGAGTGCAATGGGGCGATCTCAGCCCACCACAATCTCCGCTGCCGAGGTTCAAGCGATTCTCCTGCCTCAGTCTCCCGAGTAGCTGGGGCTATAGGCACCCGCCACCATGCCCGGCTAATTTTTGTATTTTTAACAGAGATGGAGTTTCACTTTGTTGGCCAGGCTGGTCTCGAATTCCTGACCTCAAGTGATCCATACCCCGCCTTGGCCTCTTGAAGTGCTGGGATTACAGGTGTGAGCCACTGCGCCCGGCCTCTCGTATTTTTTCAATCCATCTTCCCTGGGCGTTTAGTGGGTGTAGTTTCCCGGGTTTGCTCTTGGCTGAGGACAGACCGCCTGGGGTGCGGTCTCAGGACAGTGGGCCCACAGCTCTGACGGTGTCTGTGCTGGGTATGGCCTTTCCGTCCTGTGCTCTTGAAGCTCTCGGGAGAAACCACAGATGGGGACAGGAGCAGCCGTGGGTGGCGAGAGGAGCGGAATTTCAGAAATTCCCGTCCCATGTTCCTTGTGGGAACGGCCAGTGTGGTCACAGCCTGGGCAGCAGCGGGTGTCGGTAGCTGTTAGGGGCTGTGTGGTGTGTTTGTTAATTTGTAACATGGAAAATGGAGCCCTGGCCCCTCCCTGACTTCCTTTCTGCCCTTGCAGGACGAGTCATCCAGCCAGCGAGCTGAGGTGGTCATCCAGGTGCCGTACCTGGAGGCGGGCGAGGGGGTGGTGTACCCCCTGCAGGAGGCTGCGGAGGACGGGTGCAGAGGTGAGTGTGTGGCTGCCCGAACAGCCCCAAGGGAGGCCGGCGTGTGCCACCCGTGGGCGCAGGTGCCATGACCTAGTTGTGCACACGTGGCAGTGGCAAGGTCCACGGCGCAGCACGTTCTGTGGATTTTGTCTGCCACGGAGACCACACCTGTGAGCTACTCGTTCATTTTCTTTTAACCAGCTGCAAACAGAGGCAAGGCAGTGCCTTTTGAGGCGCCTACCCCGCACTCAGAAACCGGTAATGTGAACGTGCGGCTGACGCTGTGTAAGGCTCCAGGTGCACCAGGCACCTGGCCAGGCTAAGTGCCTTTCCTGCAGCAGCCTCATTTTCTAGAGAAGGGCACGGGGCTGGGGGTTTGACTCAGGTGGGGCTGGCGCCACCTGTCAGAGGCAGCCAGCCCTGAGTGCTGCATCTAGTTACGGTACCTCTGTATTAGTCTGTTTTCACACTGCTGATAAACACCTGAGGCCAGGCGCGGTGCCTCACGCCTGTAATCCCAGCACTTTGGGAGGCCAAGGTGGATCACTTGAGGTCAGGAGTTTGAGACCAGCCTGACCAACATGGTGAAACCCGGTCTCTACTAAAAATACAAAAATTAGCCGGGTGTGGTGACAGATGCCTGTAATCCCAGCTACTCAGGAGGCTGAGGCAGGAGAATTGCTTGAACCCGGGAGGCGGAGGTTGCAGTGAGCCGAGATCGTGCCACTGCGCTCCAGCCTGGGCAACAGAGCGAGACTCTGGTCTCAAAAAGAGAGAAATACCTGAGGCTGGGCAATTTACAAAAGAAAGAGGTTTAGTGGAGTTATAGTTCATGTAGGTGGGAAGGCCTCACAATCGTGGCGGAAAACAAGGAGCGAGTCACGTCTTGCATGGATGGTGGCAGGCAAAGGGAGAGCTTGTGTCGGGAAACTCTACTTTTTAGACCATCAGATCTTGTGAAAACCATTCACTATCA
>NW_022162481.1:0-5525 GCF_008728515.1 Papio anubis | reverse complement strand
TACGCTCACAGGACTTAAATCAAACAAACAACACACACAGGTGGGTGAGAAGGCAGGCAGATGACTCAATTCTGTGCCCACCGCCCATGGCCCCTGATGGGCCATGCCTTCTGCTTAGACAACAGCCTCCTGGAGCCCACAGATGGGGGCAGTGGCATAAACTCAGACCTGCAGCTGAGGCCTGACTCGCCGCAATGGCCCTGTCCCCCATCGCCAGTGACAGACCTGTCACTCTCTCACTGATCCTTCATTTTCCTATGCAATGGGGCTAATATTGCCTCTTTCTAAGGTTGCTATGAGGATTAATTTTTGAGATAATAGACATTGAGATAACAAACCTGCCAAGTGCTACATCGATGTGATTATCCTGAGATTGAGAGGAAATGTCAATGTGGCACTAGATGGTGGCATGGCCGTGAGTGGGAGAGAGAGTGTGGATGTTCCGGATGTCCCGGATCTCTACCAAACAGAAGATGCAGCGAAAGGACAGCCAGTGTTCCTGGTGTCTCCTTTTCCCCTCAGGGCAATGATTTACGGGTTTTCTGTGCCTCAGTTTTCTTCCTTTCAAATGGAGTTAATAATACTGTCTGTCTCGGGGATATTCACAGACGTGAACAATTAATGATTGCAAAGAGCTTTGAAAATAAATGAGTTCACTCATAATGGTGGTGCTTGATATTTATAATAATAAGCCTGTGCTGCTGGCTTCACGAACTATATTCATTGGTACAGGGCTTAGTTTTATGACTGGCTTTTTCAAACTTAACATAAAATACTCTTATTTTAAAGTAATCAAATGACCTTCCTGCATTCATCCAGGGTCTTATTTGGAAAAACTTAAGATTTGATCATAGATCTATTTTAAACAGTGCCAAGTTAACTGACATTGATGCCATCGTATCTGGGGTCCCTAGGAAATCCAGAAGGGGACAATGAATGGTAGGAAGACTCGGACTTGGGTCTGCCTGTAACACTCGGAGCCTGCAAGGCAACACAGTTAATTGAGTTTTATTAAAATGACTTGGTGTGGCTATAAACCAAATCACACCCTTCTAGCCCACACGAAGAGCTTCCCGTAAAAGCCGTGCGGTGGGAAGGCCTCTCCTGTCTCCTCTGTGCAGTAGGCAGACATGGATGACACGGAGGTGTGAATTCAGCCTGCACCTCCTACAGATGAGCTGTTGAAGGTGATGGCCACAGCAAGTCCGCACCAAGTGCTCTTTAAACTCAGCAAACTATCCAAAGAACAGAAAACCAAACAGCGCATGTTCTCACTCATAGGTGGGAACTGAACCATGAGATCACTTGGACCCAGGAAGGGGAACATCACACACGGGGGCCTATTGTGGGGTGGGGGGATGGGGGAGGGAGAGCATTAGGAGATATACCTATTGTAAATGACGAGTTAACAGGTGCAGCACGCCAACATGGCACATGTGTACATATGTAACAAACCTGCACGTTGTGCACATGTACCCTAGAACTTAAATTAAAAATTAAAAATTAAAAAAAAATGAGTATTTCTTTAAACAAAGAACCTTCCCGGCATTGCCTCCCGAGGTATGATTAATGAGGCCCGGCACCTCCTTCCTCACTCAGCGATCACTTCTCTGCAGCGCCTTCCCAGACGCAGGTTCGCTCAGGGAGGCGGGAAGATTTCAGGCGATGTCTGTTCTTGTCTTTTGTCAACACAGAGAAGGATGGAGACCCCACTGGTCAGGCGAGCCCCGCGGTCCCTGTTCCTCACTTCACCGCCTGGGGAAGCCTGGTCCCCATCGATTCGCCAAGGAACAAGGAAACAACGCGTCTTACCTGGATGGCGGGTCCCCCTCACGGTGGCCTTGGATCCGGCCTCAGCCAGAGAGGCAGCGCCTCGCTCACGGCTCCCCCGGCGGCTGCCTTACCCGGGAGCGCCACCCCGTGCCCCGCCAGAGGAAGTGCAAGTACCCCCGCAGCACGGGCCGAAAGCCACACTGTGGACCCGCAGCGCAGCTCCAAGAAATCCCAAGTCCATTCACCAGAGGAGCTTCTCCAACAAATCATTGAAAACTGAAACGAGAAATGAGTCTCCACGGGTATCCCCTTGAGTAGGCTGTACGGAAAATGCAACCTGGTCAGCTGCATTTCTGCTGCCAGCCCTCCTCCAGACAAGCACTGGCCTCGAGAAGGGCAAAGGGCAGGTAGCAGCTCCGACGCAGGCGGCCGCGGCGTGGGGTCACAGTTCAGAGGCCTTCTCAGCTGAACCTGAAGTTAGTCTAAGCTCGGGCCCCAGAGTGAGGACACGGGGTGAGGCATCCGATTCCCCATCAGCTCCTTTACCTAAAGCTGTGCAGAGAATCCGAGGCTATGAGTGGAGGTGGGGGAAAGATGTACAGGGGATGCTCTGGTTTCACTCCTGAGATACGAGAACGTCCTCCGAACACACATGCAGAGAGCTGGACTTCTAGACAGACAAAATCCAAATCCTTTCTTTCCTCCCAGCATAAGGGAACGATCCGGTAAGAGCTGGTGTTCATCGATGCTACGTGTCCAGAATGGGGCTCAGCACCCACCTCACTGTATCCTAACATCTGTCTAATGAGGCAGGGAATGTCACTGTCACACTCTGCAGACGAGGAAGCCAAGCTGTCAGCAGTCCACATCTTGCCACAAAACCAGTAACCTGTGGTGCTGAGATCGCACACCAGTCGTCCACTGCCACCTCCGTGGCCTCCTTCTCTGGGGTTTGCCTGCCTCCTGATGGCTGCCATGCCTCTATCCCCTCACAGGGACTGGATATTCCAGTGGTCAGTACTTTTTGGCTGCAAGCAGCAGAGATTCCCTTGAGGGCTTGTTGAAAGCACTCACGTCAACGTGGCCTCAGAAGGGAGCTGAGGCCATGCAGGGCGCTGCAGTTTCTCCTCACACTTTGCATCCCTGGCCTGACTCTTCCTCAACATGTCCTGCTATCTCCACAAGGCGGCCAGCCCAGCCCTGTCTTCCTCACCTTCCAGCCCCAACTGAGCATCCCTCCCTGCATCATCTCCAGCTGCTGCCCAGGCTGCACGGAGCAGGTGTCCAGCGCCCATCCAGTCACTGTCTAGAGGGCAGAGCAACCAGCTGGGACCGTAACAACACCTGGCCCCGCCCACACGCCCTGCAGTAATGCACTGAAGAGTGCATGGCAGCACATATGTGCCTCACGTGTCCTGTTGTGATGCACCGAGTGGCACATAGCGTTATTGTGTCAATCATGTGTCTTGATGTGATGCACTGGTTCAGACAATATCACGAAGGCAATGTTTCTTTAAAACTGTCAAATTTGAGGAAACAATCTAACAAAAGTCACTTGATGAACATTCTGTAAAGGTGACATAAATATTTCAAAAATGTCTCTGACATCGAAAGAAAAAAACAAAAAGGGAGCTAGTCCAGATTTTAAAACTAAAAGATATAGTAACTAAAAGCAGTTGTGGTGCTTGGATAAAAGCAAACAACAGAAGGTATAAACAACATTATTAGACACACTGGGAAAAACTTTATATGGACCATGTATTCGATAACGGTGCTGTGTTATTGTTAAATTTCCTTCGTGTGGTAACTGAAGGGGAATGATTTTGTTCTCAACAGATAATGCTCAAGTATTTGGGGGCAAAATTTCACAATGACTAACTTCCAAAATGGTTCAGTCAAAAGAATGACATATGTGCAATTAAAAGGGGAAAATAAGTGTGACAAAATGCCAACGACAGTTGAATTGTCATGTGGGAACTCACTGGACTATTCTAGAAACATTTCTGTAGCTTTAAAATTATTTAAAACAAATGTTGTGGGGGAAAGAGCATGCATTTAAGGTAGTAAAAATATTCAGGACACACAAAGAGGGGGTGCAAACAGGTAAAACGACAGGGTTTCTGACCTCAGAGAGCTTCCTGAAGCTGTGCACACGCCTGTCAGGAAGGCGGTGGAATGAGCAGAGCTTCGAGGGGCAGGTCATGTCTCTACTGAGTGGAGCAGAGGATGGGGTGTCTGCAAACAGTGAATTTTAAGCCATTTGTTTAGTCCACATTACAATGAATCCAAATAAGAGTTTGGAAAGCCAGTCACACCAGACTATCTTCACTTTGTTTAACGATAGACACAGGTAGGGACGGGGAACAGACATCCCAAATGGATTCTTAGCCACATGCTTGGAGACCCAGAGGAGCAAGCACAGGAGATAGCAGCAAGGGCTTGGAACAGGCCAGGCTATTCCATCATTTAATTTAAAAGAGGAGGTGACTCCTGTTCACTCAGGAAAAAGTCAGGGGCAGGGCAGGTGCCAAAAGTACTGAAGTGATGCATTCTTCTAATATTGTTCAGAACATGTCTTCACATCTCATCAAAACAACTTACGAAAGCAGAATATTCATCCTGTAGCTAAATTCCATGTCCGTGCATTCAGGACCAGGCACAACTACCTTTACTCTCCAATATGGCCTGTCAGATGAACACCTGTGAATTTGGACCAATATTTACTGTTGCTCTTTGAAAAGAAGCATTTTCATCATTGCTTTTGATAGAAAGCAAATTTAGCTAATCTTCCATTTTTTCTTTGCCTCCAGTAATTCTGGTCTGCTCAAGGTATTCAGCCAGCCAGCAGAGATAGAAAATAAAGGTCAGGCACAGTGGCTCATACATGTAATCCCAGCACTTTGGGAAGCTAAGGTGGGTAGATCACTTGAGGTAGAAGTTCAAGACCGGTCTGACCAACATGGTGAAACGCCATCTCTACTAAAAATACAAAATTAGCTGGGTGTGATGGCACATGCCTGTAATCCCAGCTACTCGGGAGACTGAGGCATGAGAATCGCCTTAACCCGGGAGGCAGAGGTTGCAGTGAGCCAAGATCGCACCACTGCACTCTAACCTGGGCAACAAGAGCAAAACTCTGTCTCAAAAAAAAAAAAAAAAGAGAGAGAGAGAGAGAAAGGAAGAAAAGAAAAAGCATGGGAGCCCATGAGTTGGAGACTGGAGTGAGGTATGATTGTGTCACTGCACACCAGCCTAGGTGATGAAGGGGAGGGGAGGGGGAGAGAAAGGAAAAAAGAGAGAGAAAGAGGAAGAGGAAGAAAGGAAGGAAGGAGAGGAAGAAGGAGAGGAAGGAAGGGGAAGAAAGAAGAAAAAAGGGCAAAAAGAAAAGAACAAGCATGCAGGAGAATTTGAAGTAGCTTTGCCATTGAGTTCTTGGGTTCCCCGAGTCACGCTATACCGTGGACCATCAGCCAGCAGAAATCCGTTCTTGTTACACCTGTGACCCCTGCTAGCAAGATGGTCAATGTGGCAGGATCCCTCAGGAAGGTGAGAACAGAGGACATTTGCCTCTTAAAGGTTAAACTCTAAGTTACTTCAATTGTGAGCAGAGACATGTAAGACTGTTTAAGGAAAAACAACAAATTGCAGCCATATACGTTGTCACTGTAACCTGAATGGACATATACTGCAGCTGACCAAGGAAGGGTCCATCAGAAGCAGGATGGGCAACTGGGGAAAGAATACCAAAGGAA
>NW_022162480.1:0-135653 GCF_008728515.1 Papio anubis | reverse complement strand
GACCTCGTGATCCGCCCGCCTCGGCCTCCCAAAGCGCTGGGATTACAGGCATGAGCCACCATGTCCGGCCCTCATCCCTAATTTTTGTAACTTACTTTTTGTTTGGTTGATTTTGGGGTTTTTTGTTTCACAGACTCATAGCCTTTTTTTTTTTTTTTTCCTGAACTTTAAAAAATTGAGGTGAAATTCACATACCATAAAGCTAACCATTTTAAAGTGTACAGTTCAGTGGCATTTAGTACATTCATAATGGGCAACCATCACCTCTATCTAGTTCCAAAATGTTTTCATCACCCCAAAAAGAAACACTATTCACATTAAGCAGTCACTCCTCATTTCTCCCTCCCTCAGCCCCTGGCAACCACCAATCTGCCTTTTGTCTCTACGATTTTACCTGTTCTAAATATTTCACATAACATAAGTGGAATCATACAATATATGACCTTTTGTATCTAGCTTATTTTTTCACTTAGCATAATGTTTTTAAGGTTCATCCATATTACAGCATGTACCAGTACCTTATTCTTCTTTATGGTTGAATAACATTCCGTTTAAAGGATATATTACATTTAGTCTATCTATTCATACATTAATGGTTGCTGGGTACTATGGTCTGAATGTGTCACCCCTACACACAAAATTCACATGTTAAAACTTAATCATCAATATGACAGTATCATTATTTGCCACATAATGACATTTCAGTCAACGATGAGCCACATATATGACAGTGGACCCATATTATAATGGAGCTTTTATGCCACATTTTTCCAGGTTTAGATAGGCTTAAATACACAAATATTTACTGTTGTGTTACAGTTGCCTACAGTGTCCAGTACAGTAACATGTTGTACAGGTTTACAGCCTATGAGCAATAGGCCATACCACATAGCCTGGGTGTGTACAAAGCTATACCATCTAGGTTTGTGTAAGTATGGTCTATAATGTTATAGAATGACAAAATCTCCTGACAATACATTTCTCAGAACGTATCCCCATCACACAACTGTACTAAGAGGTGAGGCCTTTGGAGGTGTTAAATTGGATTAGTGCTCTTCTAACAGAGGTCTGATGGAGGTATTCACCCTTCCTACCATATGAGAGTGTAGCATATACTCCGTCTTTGAAGCAGGGAGCCCTTGCCAGACCCCCAACCTGCTGGCACCTTGATCTTGGACCTTCCAGCCTCTAGAACTGTAAGAAATGAATCTTTGTTATTATAAATTACCCAGTCTAAGATGTTTTGTTATAGCAGCATGAACGGACTAAGGCACTGGCTGGTGTACTAATTCCATTTTAACTTTTTAAGGAACGACCAAACATTTTCCCACAGCAGCATTTTTATATTCCCATCAGCAATACACAGTGTTCCAATTTCTCACATTCTTGCCAACACTTGCTATATTCTTTTGTTTTTAAATTAAGGCCGTTTTAGAAGATATGAAGTGGTAGGAACATTCAGCTTTTAAGTCTCATCTCTAATTGTGGAGTGAGGGGCTCCTTGTACAGGACTGAGCACACAAAGGAACTATGTCGAATGTGAAGATGACAGCTAAGTCTACATGAGTAACACCCATCGGGGTGGGGTGAGAGGGGTCCTGGACTAAACCCAAACAAAAACCACATTCAGAAATAGGTGGATAGGGTAGATGAACTTCTGCAAAGACAAGGGTACAGAACTTTCAGAAGAAAAGAGTGGTTACTCATGTTGGACAATATAGAATGGTCACTTAGAGGACGTCTCAAAGAACCATGATGGTGGGCACCTGAACTGAACTGAAGCGAGCAGGGCCAAAAAGTTTTCCCAGGCCTACGAAACCACAATGGTACACAACTAAATAGAATGCTTCAGCAAACCCCAGAGCTTGAGGCATAGGGCAAATAAGGGCTGGCAACTTCAGGGACCAATGCCTGCCTCTGCCACCATCTGGGGAGGAGAGGGGGTAGGCACAACACTTTTTAGAAAGGGGAGAAAGACGGGTGGGAGAGAAATGCAAGTTAAAGCAGGAGAACAAGATCCTTGGTCAGAGGCAGAATGGGAGCAGAGCTGTTGCCTTTGGTTAAAATCCAGGTCTGGGCCGGGCGCGGTGGCTCAAGCCTGTAATCCCAGCACTTTGGGAGGCCAAGACGGGTGGATCACGAGGTCAGGAGATCGAGACCATCCTGGCTAACACGGTGAAACCCCGTCTCTACTAAAAAATACAAAAAACTAGCCGGGCGAGGTGGCGGGCGCCTGTAGTCCCAGCTACTCGAGAGGCTGAGGCTGGAGAATGGCGTAAACCCGGGAGGCGGAGCTTGCAGTGAGCCGAGATCCGGCCACTGCACTCCAGCCTGGGCGACAGAGCCAGACTCTGTCTCAAAAAAAAAAAAAAAATCCAGGTCTGAAATACTTAAGTGGGGCTGTATCATTATGGAGAAAGGGGTACCTTTTTCTAGTTGGCTCACTTTGTTTTTGCTTTTTGTTTTGTTCTGAGACAGAGTCTTACTCTGTCACTAGTCCAGGCTGGAGTGCGATGGCGCGATCTCGGCTCACTGTAAGGTCCGCCTCCCGGCTTCACGATTCTCCTGCCTCAGCCTCCAGAGTAGCTGGGATTACAGGCGCCCGCCACGCCTGGCTAATTTTTGTATTTTTAGTAGAGATGGAGTTTCACCACGTTGGCAAGGCTGGTCTTCAACTCCTGACCTCAAGTGATCCACCCACCTCAGCCTTTAAAAGTGCCAGGATTAGAGGTGTGAGCCCCCAATGCTCGGCCTTTAGTTGGCTCACTTTGTTGCGGATCTTTCTCTCTTTCCCACATAGAAGTGCTATGTGCAACTAGTGACCTTGAACAAGTTGTCTGAGACGTCCCAAGTAGTATACAGTCTCCAGCCTGAGAAATGTGGCCAATTTTTCTTAGATTAATGAAAAGAAAAAAAGAAAAAGAAATGAATGTAGTTGATTTTCATTTACCAAGAAGCAGGTACGGAGGAATCAGGACAAAGGTCTAAGTACTATACTGTATAAGCAGTAGGTTTTGTTCTGTTGTTTTGTTTTGTTTTTCAGATGGAGTTTCGCTCTTTTTTGCCCAGGCTGGAGTGCAATGGTGCAATCTCGGCTCACTGCAACCTCCACCTCCTGGGTTCAAGCAATTCTCCTGCCTCAGCCTCCCAAGTAGCTGGGATTACAGGCATAAGCCAACATGCCCAGCTAATTTTTTCTGTTTTTTTAGTAGAGATGGGGTTTCACTATGTTAGTCAGGCTGGTCTGGAACTGCTGACCTCAGGTGATCCACCCTCCTCGGCCTCCCAAAGTGCTGGGATTACAGGCATGAGCCACCGCGCCCGGCCAGCAGTAGGCTTTTGTTCATCGTTATGATCAAAGTCCTTAACTTTTTCTTTTTTTTTTAAATTACACTTTAAGTTCTGGGATACACGTGCAGAACGTGCAGGTTTGTTACATAGCTATACATGTGCCATGGTGGTTTGTTGCACCCATCAACCCATCATCTACATTAGGTATTTCTCCTAATGCTATCCCTCTCCTAGCCCCCCGCCCCTTGAAAGGCCCCCGTGTATGATGTTCCCCTCCCTGTGTCCATGTGTTCTCATTGTTCAACTCCCACTTATGAGTGAGAACATATGGTGTTTGGTTTTCTGTTCCTGTGTTAGTTTGCTGAGAATAATGGTTTCCAGTTTCATCCATGTCCCTGCAAAGGACATGAGCTCATCCTTTTTTATGGCTGCATAGTATTCCATGGTGTATATGTGCCACATTTTCTTTATCCAGTCTATCACTGATGGGCATTTGGGTTGATTCCAAGTCTTCGCTATTGTGAATAGTGCTGCAATAAACATATGTGTGCATGTGTCTTTATAGTAGAATGATTTATAATCCTTTGGATATATGCCCTCTAATGGGATTGCTGGGTCAAATAGTATTTCTAGTTCTAGATCCTTGAGGAATCACCACACTGTCTTCCACAATGGTTGAACTGATCTACACTCCCACCAACAGTGTAAAAGTATTCCTATTTCTCCACATCCTCTCTAGCATCTGTTGTTTCCTTACTTTTTAATGCTTGCCATTCTAACTGGCATGAGATGGTATCTCATTGTGGTTTTGATTTGCATTTCTCTAATGACCAGTGATGATGAACTTTTTTTCATATGCTTGTTGGCCACATAAACGTCTTCTTTTGAGAAGTGTCTGTTCATATCCTTTGCCCACTTTTTGATGGGGTTGTTTTTTTTTCTTGTAAATTTGTTTAAGTTCCTTGTAGATTCTGGATATTAGCCCTTTGTCAGATGGATAGATTGCAAAAATTTTCTCCTACTCTGTAGGTTGCCTGTTCACCCTGATGATAGTTTATTTTGCTGTGCAGGAAGTCTTTAGTTTAATTAGATCTCATTTGTCAATTTTGGCTTTTGTTGCCATTGCTTTTGGTGTTTTAGTCATGAAGTCTTTGCCCATGCCTATGTCCTGAATGGTATTGCCTAGGTTTTCTTCTAGGGTTTTTACGGTTTTAGGTCTTACATTTAAGTCTTTAATTCATCTTGAGTTAATTTTTGTATAAGGTGTAAGGAAGTTTCAGTTTTCTGCATATGGCTAGCCAGTTTTCCCAACACCATTTATTAAACAGGAAATCCTTTCCCCGTTGCTTGTTTTTGTCAGGTTTGTCAAAGATTAGATGGTTGTAGATGTGTGGCGTTATTTCTGAGGCCTCTGTTCTGTTCCATTGGTCTATATATCTATTTTGATACCAGTACCATGTTGTTTTGGTTACTGTAGCCTTGTAGTATGAAGTCAGGTAGCTTTTGCTTAGGATTGTCTAGGCTATGCAGGCTTTTTGGTTCCATATGAAATTTAAAGCAGTTTCTTCTAATTCTGTGAAGAAAGGTAATGGTAGCTTGATGGGGATAGCATTGAATCTATAACTTGGTTTGGGCAGTATGGCCATTTTCATGATATTGATTCTTCCTATCCATGAGCATGGAATATTCTTCCATTTGTTTGTGTCCTCTCATTTCCTTGAGCAGTGGTTTGTAGTTCTCCTTGAAGAGGTCCTTCACATCCCTTGTCAGTTGTATTCCTAGGTATTTTATTCTCTTTGTAGCAATTGTGAATGGGAGTTCACTTGTGATTTGGCTGTTTGTCTGTTATTGGTATATAGGAATGCTTGTGATTTCTGCACACTGATTTTGTATCCTGAGACTTTGCTGAAGTTGCTTATCAGCTTAAGGAGATTTTGGGCTGAGACGATGGGATTTTCTAAATATACAATCATGTCATCTGCAAACAGAGACAACTTGACCTAACTTTCAATGGAATCATTTTAAGAATCAAAGATCCGAAGAGGGTCTTTTAAAAAAGGATCATTTTAAGAAGGATCTTAAAAACCATCCCTTAGGCTGGGCACGGGTGGCTCACACCTGTAATCCCAGCATTTTGGGAGGCTGAAGCAGGTGGATCTCCTGAAATCAGGAGTTTGAGACCAGCCTGGCCAACATGGCAAAACCCTGTCTCTACTAAAAATACAAAAAAAATTAGCTGGGCATGGTGGCGGGTACCTGTAATCCCAGTTACTCAGGAGGCTAAGGCAGGAGAATCGCTTGAACCTGGGAGGTGGATGTCACAGTAAGCCGAGATCATGCCATTGCACTCCAGCCTGGGTGACAAGAGTCTCAAAAAAATAAAATATAATAAAATAAAAAATAAAAATAAATAAAAACCATCCCTTGTTTTACAAAGGGATATAGCTGAGGGCCCTGAAAGGCTCCAGGGCTGGATGAAGTCAGAGAGCCACATCTGCACAGAGCCGGCTCCTTCCACTGCCCCCAGGTGATTTTCAACCCCAACCCATCCAACCACATTCTGACCTTCTTGGCTTAACTCCTCCACTAGCATCTAAAAATTGTGAATCACATCACCCACTGTGCATCACACACTGTGCACATATGACCAGTTTCTTGGCTTTGATGTAAACATGGCTTTCCTCTTGTTAAACCAGAAATAAAAGGAAGAAAAGGAGATGAATGGGGAGAAGGAGGAGATGAAGGGGGATCAAGGGAGTGAAGAAAGAGGAGAAGAAAAATGGATTTGTTATACCATAGGTAACTTAAAACCTGATATTTCTCCCTTCGTATACATGAATGTGTTCTTGTAAAAAAGGAATAAAGTTTCCTTTCTAGCCTCTTCCCTGGAGATAACCACTGTCCTCATTTTCTTCACATTTACATGAATAGGTACATACATGTCACATATTGTAACATTCCCATTGTGCAGCTTCCTTTTCTCCTTCAACAATACGCCCTGCAAACCTTTTCATCCTAGATAATAAAGCTCTACCCCACTTGCTGTAAGTGAGGCAGATGGCAGCAGTTTAGCCATTTTCCAGTGGAAGGAGCACCAATTTACAGTCCCACTTATAATGTCAAGAAATATAATGCATTGTGATTTTTACCCCAGAAGATCTTTAGTGCCTCAAGTCCTCTCAATCTACCTTGCTTCTGCTGAGTGCAACTATCTACTTCCAAGCTGTCCCGTAATGGCTTTCTTGGGTTATATTTCCACTAGCAATGGACACACTAATCACTTTAAAATGTATTTATATATTATTTGCAAAGGCATGAAGTCATTTATCACACCTACAGCAAAATTATGATACGTCAAACATTTTCTTTTTTTAATTTTTAATTTTTACTTATTTATTTATTTATTTTTTGAGATGGAGTCTCACTCTATCGCCCAGGCTGGAGTACAGTAGCGAAATCTTGGCTAACTGCAACCTCTGTCTCCCAGGTTCAAGCAATTCTCCTGATTCAGCCTCCCCCAAGTAGCTGGGACTACAGGCGAGTGCCATCACGCCCATCTAATTTTTTGTATTTTTAGTAGCGAACCAGGTTTCACCATGTTGGCCAAGCTGGTCTTGAACTCCTGACCTCAAGTGATCAACCCACCTCGGCCTCCCAAAGTGCTGGGATGAAAGGCATAAGCCACCACACCTGGCCCAAACAGTTTCTTTAAATGTGCATATTAGAAGCACCATTTAGAAGCACTATGTTGCCATATGCTTCAAATAATACTGAAATTACACTATTGCTTCTGCCTAGTCCATCTACCAAGGCTGGCTGGCCCCCACTGTACCTTTTAAAGACATCAATATATGGAAAGGAAAAGAACAAATTAGTGGAAGACTTTCTCCAAGACAAAAAGATGAACACCAAAAGAAATACAAAAAAGCAAATCAGTCATGGTTTAAAAACGGGCTCATGGCTCCATCTCTACTGAGATGTATCCCTCAAAATTGTATTGGTCACTGAAATTGTAGAATAGTTCACTCAAGGGGTATATTTTAAAGCCTATTGTTAGATTATAGCATGCATAGCATGCTCACAGCTCACTGCAGCCTTGAGCTCAGCCTCCTGAGTAGCTGGGACCACAGGCATGTGCCATCATGTCCAGCTAATTTTCACATTTTTTGTAGAGACAGGGTAGGGTTTTGCCATGTGGCTCAGGCTGGTCAAGTGATCTGCCAGCCTCAGCCTGAGCTCAAGTGATCTGCCAGCCTCAGCCTCCCAAAGAACTAGGATTAGAGGTGTGAGCCACTGCGCCTAGTCCACGATTTTTAAAATGTATTATTTCCTTAGAAAGTTCTTCATTCTATGAATTTCCACATAACATTTGCAAATGTTATGTGGAAAAATAACAAATAAAAAAAATAACAACAACAACAACAAAAAATAACAAATAACAAAATAATCTCATGAACATACTGCAGTCTCATCCTGATGCATCTGAATGTGCACTTTCCAGAGAGAGGGTAAATAAAGACAAAACAACAGGCTGCACATATTCTGGACAGCAGGTTCATAAACGGCTGAGGACTTTTACCCTGGCTGATTGGATTGCCTGTCCGTCTTTATTGTGTGCTGATTCCTACCTACCCATTCCATTGTTTTACTTCTGTTCCTGGGACGACCAACAGTTGTGGTTTGCCTGGGACTGAGGGGGCTTCCCAAGGCATGGGACGTTCAGTTTTAAAATCAGAAAAGTCTCAGGCAAAAACCCAGGATGGGTTTGGTCACTCTATTCAGTAGCCTTCTTGCAAAAACCACCACTCTATCCTCACAGTACATCAATCCCATGCACACTACTAATAACACCCTCAGCGGCTTGTACACACCTCTATCATAGCCCTCACCACCCAGATGACTATTTACAGAGCTGGTCTCTGTAATAAGCACACAGTTGTTGCCCAGTAAATGCTCAGATTGATAGATCGACCGATAGATTCAGCCTAAAGAGAGTGGGATGTAGGACTTGGCATAAAACGAGAGGTCTATTTATCTTGATGACTGGGGACAGAGCAGAAAGTGACAGATCATGAGCTGATTTTATGCATGTATTTTGCTTCAAGATTCTTTTCAGCCATCAGTTGACTTCCTTCTGTCCTCAAGTCCCTGCTGAGCAACAGAGTCCCCAAAGGCCAAGCTCAGTGGGTAAAAGGCAGACCCAGCTTTTCTCCAAAGTGGCGAGGTCTATGTGACTGGGGCCTTAAATCTTTTCTTTTCTTTTTTTTTCTTAAGATGGAATCTTGCTCTCTCACCCAGACTGGAGTGCAGTGGCCTGATCTCGGCTCACTGCAACCTCCACCTCCCAGGTTCAAGCAATTCTCCTGCCTCAGCCTCCCGAGTAGCTGGGACTATAGGTACGTACCACACTTGACTAGTTTTTTGTATTTTTGGTAGAGACGGGGTTTTGCCATGTTGGCCAGGCTGGCCTCAAACTCCTGACCTCAAGTGATCCTCCCACCTCAGCCTCCCAAAGTGCTGGGATTACAGGCGTGAGCCACCGTACCCAGCCAGGGGGTCTTAAATCTTAAAACATAAAAAGGAACTCAATTCAATAAAATTTGTATTTAGAAGAAATAGTACAAAATGTGCACAAATAAAAGGCTGTGAAAGGAAATTACATGTTCATGGAAGAGATACTAGGCTTGGCTGAAGCAAAGGATGATAACATTTGAGGCAATAGAGATTTGCATAGGCCAAAGCAAAATGTTTTGTATGCCCAAACATTGTCAGTGGAAATCAGTGCACTCTCTTTAGTGTGCCATTTCACACTAATTATCAGCATTTAAAGCGAATATCCTCCTTGACACAGCAATCCCCATCTAAGACTAGTACTTGCAAAAGTACATCCAGATGCATGAATGAGGATATTCACTGAATCACTGTTCAAAAACCAAAATGAAAACAATAAAACAGAAACTATATGAAATGTCCATCAATAAGGATTGATTAGATAAATAAATTATTATCAATCCATTAAAGGGAGTACTGTATAACCATTATAAACAGGAAGAGAGCACTATATGAGCTGATATGGAAATATCTCCAAGACATATTAAGTGAAAAACACAAGGTACATAAGAGTTTACACAGTACGCTCTCAAATGGGTTGGAAAAAAACTTCAAGTATTCGTGATTTTGCTATACATGCTTTTGTTGTTGTTGTTGTTGGGTTTTTTGTTTGTTTGTTTGTTTTGAGACAGAGTCTTGCTCTGTCACCCAGGCTGGAGTGTGCAGTGGTGCGATCTCAGCTCACTGCAGCCTCCACCTCCCAGGTTCAAGCAATTCTTCTGCCTCAGCCTTCTGAGTAGCTGGGATTACAGTCACGTACCACCACAACCAGCTAATTTGTTTGTATTTTTAGTAGAGATGAGGTTGCACCATGTTGGCCAGGTTGGTCTCAAACTCCTGACCTCAAATGATCTGCCTGCCTTGGCCTCCCAAAGTGCTGAGATTACAGGCGTGAGTCACTGCCCCCAGCCTTATACATGTGTATTTTATATGCACACACAGATACATGTGCTTTTTACATGCCTAGAAAATATCTAGAAAGATACAGAAGGGTATTTTTCATGCTACAACTTACATACTCTAAATTTTTTACCATGATCATATTACTTTTACAATAAACAGTAATTTTAAAAACTACTTTAAATAAACTTTTTTCCTATCAAAAACTATGAGTTTTATCCTAGAGCTAAAATGGTCCCAAGACAGGAGTTTTAAGTTATGCAATGACTAAATAATAAATATCTATTCTATGCCAAATAGATAAATCTAAGTTAGTTACAGTGGCACTTACAGCTTCAAGATAACTCTCTTGGTAGAGTCAAATGGATTAAGTTCTGAGTTCAGCTGTGCTAAGCTTTTGACGACAGCAAGTTACATAAACTCTCTAGGCCCCAATTTCCACCTTTAACAAATGGATATAATAAATAGCACCCATTGTCTAGGGTGAGTATAGAGTACCCAGCAGAGCTTCAACACATAGCAAATAAGTAATGGTAGATAGTAGTATCTGAAGGTGTAGTAGTGATGTGCTACCCCTAAGACCCATTAAGAAGGTTCTAGATCCCTCTCCCAGTCTTCTCCTGATTTAACATTGTCAATTCCTCCAACTTTTTCTCAAAACTGGTAATGATTATTAGTTTCCTATAAACTAGGTAATTAGACCTGTTGCCTTATTATGAGGATTTAAGAGGATATTTATCACCACATAACAGTTCACTGTCTTTCTCAACACAGGAGTAAGATAAGCATGGGAATGTTCTGTGATAAGCATCAAAATATAAGTAGTACGTAAGAACACAGGGGAAGAAGGCCGGGCATGGTGACTCACGCCTGTAATTCCAGCACTTTGGGAGAATTGCTTGAACCTGGGAGGCGTTGCAGTGAGCCAAGATTGCACCACGGCACTCAAGTCTGGAACAGAGCAAGACTGTCTCAAAAAAATTTTTTTAAAATAGGAACAGAGGGGAAGAAACATTTTTTGCTAAATTCTTTGGACCTACACTCAACAAAGCTAGGCAATGACCTTATTATCTGACACCTTACGCTCTCTGCTTTGCCAAGGCGATTTTTGTGGTTTATGAGTATTCCAAGGAATAAAGTTTGTCAGATGGGCCAGCTGGGCTAATCAGCCAGACACTGCAGTTGAGGATCAACCGTTCATTTCTGAAAACGACTTTAGCACTCACTACGTAGAGTAATAGCTCCAATGGGACTAGATTAAAAGTGAAGACAAACTCTCCCTTTCATCCAGCCCTACGACTTTCAAGACAGACTCAGAGAAGCAATACACTAGCTTTTTTGGCCAAAATAACCAAGCTTGACCCTCCCTCTCTGTAGACCCCAGACGCCACATATAATAACCTTGCTAAGTGTGTGAGAACCTGTCATCAAGCTGTCTTTTCTTCTTGAACTCTGGTGAAATCCTTACTCTTTCACTATATTCGTTATTTACAAAAGGACAACTTGTGTTACCACTGGTGTTTCTCCTTATTGAAAGTACCCAGAACTACTCCAGCCCATCCTCTGTGTGCAGCTATTTACCCCTGACAGCATGCTCTGAGAGGTTATGCAATAGATAAGTCATGGCCACTTCCACTCACTGTCTTTCATAGTCGCTGTAGAAAGCAGAGGGCCAGGTTTTCTTTGAGACCCTGTTGCCCAGGCTAGAGTGGAGTGGCGCGATCTCGGTTCACTGCAGCCTTCAACTCCCAGCCTCAGGTGATCCTCCCACCTCAGATTCCCAAGTAACTGGGACAACAGGTGCGTGCCACATGTCCAGCTAATTTTTGTATTTTTTTGTAGAGATGAGGTTTCGCCATGTTGCCCAGGTTGGTCTCGAACTCCTGGATTCAAGCGATCCACCCAAGTGCCTTGGCCTCCCAAAGTGCTAGGAATACAGGCATGAGCCACAATGCCCAGCCTTAGGTTTTCTTAAGGAAGTAACCTAATCATAAAAAAAAAAGCAGGAGTGTTTGTATGGAAGCCAGCATGGATTTCAGCACTGAGGGAAGGGAGAGGCCAGACTTCTGGATTGTGGCCCCCCCATGCCAGAAATGTGAGCATGACAGCTCCAGTTTTCTCATCAGATGAATAAAAGGGCAGGGACTAGATCATCTGAGATTCCTGCAGGCAGTAAACACCTGACTCCTGCCAAAGACATTCTCTCTAGCAAATCCAGAAGGAAAAGTCCTAAACAACAACCTCAAATTCACAGTGACCCAAACCAGGAGTTCCTGTTTTCCTTGTTTGGGCGGTGAAAAGATAAGCCACAGAAATGACCACGCAAAGTCTCACATTCTGTACCAGGATTCTGAGCCATGGAAATACACAAATAAGAGGCATTTCCTCTCCCAGCTGCAACCCTTCCCTACCACAAGAACTAAAAACACCCAGGATTCTGTAATGGGGAAGTTTCTGCTCACCCTTATCTAGGGACCTAGACAAGTCCAAAACCCGCACATTATCACTCCCAAACTTTCCTTTCACCCCTCAGACTTCAGAACTGGAGAAAGCACAGTCCTGGGGGAGTTGAATTAGCGGCTTGCGCAAGACAGGACACCAAAGGCAAGAAAAAAAGAACGAGTAGTAATTAACTTGGTTCTGACCAAAAATAACTCGACCATTATAGGCATGTTCTTGGGGTTGGGACAAGTCTGCCTGGTGGGAGTGACCCTAGCCGCGGGGACCTGCCGGGGGCGTGCTCTTCCCAGCACTCCGAGAGCAGGTATTCAGGGCAAAAACGCACAATGTGACCCAAGTGCGTCACGCCACAGAGATCCCAGGGGAGGAAGAGACTTGTCCCGGCAGGTTCACCGCCCCCAACTGACCCAAACAAGGAGAATGAGCTGACATAGCCCCTGGTTCTGGACGCGTGAGGGCCAAACAAGACAATAGGACCATCACACACACAACACAAAAAATGACAGGAGGAGGAAGAGGAGCCCAGCTGTCGGGAATGGGGACAGGAGAGGAGGACAGATGGAGAACTGGAAGGAGCGTGCCGAGGAGGGGGTGTGGACTGACTCAGCCCCTGGAGAGAATGCCCCCAGATACGCGCAGGAACCCACGTCCAGCTTCCAGACGCTGCGGCACGGGGACAGCCCCCTCCCGCCGGCCAGCCTGCCTTCCCCTCTCCCGCGCCCCGCACCGTGTTGTAGAACTCGGCGATAGCAGGCACGATGGTGTAGTTGTCCTCGCACCAGTCCACCTCCGAGCTGCCAGCCTGCAACTGGTCCCACCAGTGCGGGGCGCCCATGGCCACCCTGGAGCATTGGAGCAGCTGCTCCCGCAGCCGAGAAGAGCCCAGAGCTGCTGCAGAGGCAAACCGCGGCGACAGCCCGCGGCGACAGCGGCTTTATGAAGTACCGGGCAGCCGCCGGATGTGCGCCTCCCAGCCGGCCTCCCGCGCTCCGCCCCGCCTCGCCTCGCCTTGCCTAGCCTCTGGGACGTGACTCGTTCGCAGGCCCTCCCCGGCCCCGCCCCCTGGGAGGTCACGCCCACCGCGGGGCGGGACCCGCGTGGAAGGAGGGGTCCAGGGTGGGGCACCGGGAGGCGGGGTCCGGGCTCCAGACGCTTCCAGACTACCCAGCACCCGGCAGGTGGCCAGGGACTCGATGGTGCTACCCACGCCTGCCCACGCCCATCTCCTGGCTCAGACTCGCAGGCGCCCCCGGATTGAAGGAGCGCCAGAACTCTCCCTGGCAAAAAATTTAAAATAAAAAGAAATCCAGGAGGACTTGGACCTCTCTGGACTCAGGGAGAGTTTGCAGCAATTTTGCTGCGCCGGGCGTTGGACGCCAATGCTCACACCAGAGAAGTGCCCTCAGTCCCTCCGAGGCCGGACGCCACTCGCTGCAGTCACTGTGGCAGGAAGACCTTCCTGGCTGCTGGAGCAGGCTGGGTCGCCCACTCCCTGGGGGAGCACTTCTATTTAGAGTACGTTCCTGCCCTCCCTCCCCTTGGCTCCAGCGTTAGGGCTTAATCTAGCCTTCGATATGGGGACTTAGGCAAAGGGTCAAACGTCAGCCATCCCAAACTGCAGAGGATGTAGTGTGGCACCTATGACATCTCCAAGATATCGAGGTTCAAGAGGTGATAGATAACATACATATGCCAGGGGCTATCTGAAGAGTTTCCATGTATCACTCATTTAGTGTGCCCAGCGGAGACCCTGTGAGGGACTTCTATTAGCAAGTGACAGAGCTGGAAATTCAATTCAGGCAAGATGTCCTCAGATCCAGTCATAACTAATTTCTTTTGCTTCTGTAACTGTTCTGCGGTTTCTAAATGAAAGTCAATCTGGTTCCCAGGATCCCTGGAGGAAAGCCACCTTCTGTGTGTATGTGGTGGCTCCCGTTCTCCTTCCTTGAAAGGTTGTAGGATTCTAGGTCAGGACAGGGGCAGAAGAGGCTGGGGCAGCAGCCCATTGGTGACTGTCGTTAGGACGTCTTGCTCGGACTGCAGGGTACCCTAAAGCCAGCAGCTCCCCAAGGTCTGCCCTCTCTCTGGGCCTGAGTGTCCAGCAGGACCCTCGGTGGTGCTTCAGTGTCCTATGCACCAAGTGTTTGTCTGCCTACCGGTACCCACAGAGCCATGTACAAGTCCCCAGAGATCTCCATCACTGACAGAAACTGCAAGCCCCGCCGCCTCTCCTAGTCTCTAGAAAATCCAGGTTTGCCCCCCAGGGGCCAAACCACACTCCTCCTTTCATCTTTGTCCCAACTTCTATCCCTTCCTCCTGCTTTACAGGCAATTCCACTGCCCTCCGGAGCCCAAGTAGAAGATACACTCTTACCTTCCCTTAGGGTCGATTTACTCAGACCTACAGGATACCCCGTGTGAGCTGGCCACCTAAGAAGGGCGGTTGGGGGCCGGGCGCAGTGGCTCACGCCTGTGATCCCAGTACTTTGGAAGGCTGAGACGGGCGGATCACGAGGTCAGGAGATCGAGACCATCCTGGCTAACACGGTGAAACCCCGTCTCTACTAAAAAATACAACAAATTAGCCGGGCATAGTGGTGGGCGCCTGTAGTCCCAGCTACTCGGGAGGCTGAAGCAGGAGAATGGCGGAAACCCGGGAGATAGCGCCACTGCACTCCAGCCTGGGAGACAGAGCGAGACTCCGTCTCAAAAAAAAAAAAAAAAAGGGGCGGTTGGGGGTGGATGTTTCCCACAGCCACAGAAGAAAGATACATCAGTTAATTTCTGTGTCTCAAAATGCTACACCAACTGTTCAGCAATAGAATTTTCTATGTAGTCAATATTTTACTTCTTCCAACAACAGTTTACTTGGAAATATATCCATATTCATCAAAATATAATAGTATTTTTAAAAAAATCATTATTTTATATGCCAGGGATTCTCAAAGTGTGGTTCCTCCCTTTCTTTTCATATTCATTCTCTTACCAGTGTACATTGGAGTTTCCCAGAGGATACATGATGTGTGATGTCATTACCTCTCTGACAGCTAATGGAACACCTGCTTGTGATTCTTTGGTATTAAAAGTCTGTTTAAATCTCTAATATGGTCACATATTGATATTACCATATAAACCACAAGTTCTCCAGTGTTCTCAATATTTTTTAAGAGTGTAAAGGAGTCCTCAGACTAAAAAGATTGAAAGTTGCTGTTAAAAAGAAAGATATTCCTGGCCGGGTGCAGTGGCTCATGCCTGTAATCCCAGCACTTTGGGAGGCCAAAGCAGGCAGATCACCTGAGGTCTGGAGTTCGGGACCAGCCTGGCGAACTTGGCAAAACCCCGTCTCTACTAAAAATACAAAAATTAGTAGGGCATGATGGTGGGTGCCTCCAGCTACACAGGAGGCTGAGGCAGAAGAATCACTTGAACCCAGGGGGCAGAGGTTTCAGTGAGCCAAGATCACGCCACTGCACTCAGCTTGGGCAACAGAGCAAGACTCCATCTCAAAAAAAAAAAAAAAAAAAAGGAAATATTCCCAATTAAACTATTTGTAATACTTTTTCATTGTTTAGAATTTTTAGTGAACAAGCACAGACTTAGGCCTACATTGTTATCATACATCTCTTGTGCATACATAAGAAGGAAGGTATAAGCAAAAATAAATTCATTAAAGAATTCCTGTAATTTCTTTACATTCAGAATCTCTATTATTCTTCTGAGTCATTTTTGAGCTTATAGTCATTGGAGTCTGTGTCGTTCATACAGAAATGTCCTCTGTGTCCTTAATTACTATGTGCTAATAATGCAGCATTTCTTAAAACTATTCCACTACTGTTTTCTTGCAAACTACTGACACCTGTTTTACAAATTTTGATGCTGGGACTCTCCTGATCTTACCTGAAGGTGTCAATGGAAGGTTTCCAGACAACAGGGAGCATGTTTCTTTTCCAGATGGTCCTTATATAATCTGTTGAGAGAAACATGGAGATTACAGTTGACAAGTCATCCCACCAGGAATAACCACCAAGTTTGTACACGTGCAGGCAGTGACACCACATCACAACCATGATCTAGCCAACCATAATCATAAAATGCCATCCATGGTAAAATGCATCAGGATTTCAGAGATTTAACAATGCAAAACAATGTGAGTTTTAGCACCAGTGAAATATTAAATTTGCTGAATGTCATTCATCCTTCTTTGCAAGTCTTGCTGAGGGAATGATGGGAGTTTTTCATCCTCCACAGTAACTCTTATTGTCAGTGACAATTGTAGTTCAAAATCAGTCAGCCACCTTGGTTCCTTCTAATTACAACTGCACAGAGACCGTACTTGAGCCACACTGTCTCTAAAATTTTGTTTTCATAGCTCTCTCCCTTGTTAACATTTTTTTTTTTTTTTTTTTTTTTTTTTAGGCAAGGTATCCCTCTGTTACCCAGGTTGGAGTGCAATGGTGCAATTTCAGCTCACTGCAACCTTGACCCCCACCCCCGGGACTCAAGCGATCCTCCCACCTCAGCCTCATGAGTAGCTAGGATCACAGGGGTGCACCACAATGCCCAGCTAAATTTTGTATGTTTTGTAGAGACAAGGTTTCATAATGTTGCCCAGGCTGGTCTCGAACTCCCGGGTTCAAGTGATCCCTTGAGCCTCCCAAAATGTTAGGATTATAGGAGTGAGCCACTGCATCCAGCCAACATTTTTAAAATAAATACAATATTAGTAATTTAACAAGAGGGCCTATCAGGAGGTTATAAATTTTAAAATTGATTTATATTAATTGCATGATGCCTTAGAAACTACTGCTAGTAGTTGAATACAAAATTCTGATGTCTACTGTAAACTAAGTTTGTTGAGGGAAGGATGCAGTGACAGCAAGGAACAGAACTCCTGAGTTCCAACGATTTGGCTTACAATGCTTTTGGCCTACATGACTCAGTGATACAGATCCATAAGGGAGCAGGTTTGAAGGAACAGCCCTTGCAAGGAATTCAGAATGCTAGCACCTTCTATTTTTACATAGTGTATAACAATGTTTATTTGGTATAAGTAAATATCTGAAAATAAATATCCAGTTCAACTGGTTCCACAAGTGGAAATTATCAAGTCACAAAGTCTTCCCTGGGGTAAAAAATGCAGGCACCTGTGTAAATGAAGCAAGAAGTGCCTGATCAAGGATGAAATTGTATGTATCTTCCTGTTTGACTGGAGTTTTTCATTGTGGTCCAGCTTGTGGCCCATTGTTAGGCCAGTGGTTAAGGCCAGCCCAGCAGCAGCAACATCCCCTGGGAATCTTTTACAAATGTGAGTTCCAGTCCCCACCCTAGATCTATTGGATCAGAAACTCCAGATGGAGCCCAGCAACCTCTGGCTTCACAAGCCCTCAGGTGATTCTGACTCACGCTCAGGCTCACGATGAGGAAACCAGGGGCTCTGAGTCTGCCCGGGACCCCTTCAGCTCAGAGGAAAACAGAAGAAGCCAGCAAGACTGTGCTTGTTTTGCTAAAATCTGAGGCAGTTTTCAGGCTCAGACTTGTAGATGAGAGTTGTAGGAACCAAGTCCTCACTAGAGAAACACTGCTGCAGTCACTGCAGAAGGTGCTTGTGTTAACTGGGACAGGTGCCGCTCCTTTACTGACAGGCCATCAGTGGTAAATTCTGCTGTTGTCAGTAGCCTCTATTTAGAAATGCCACTCTTGTGTGTGTGTGTGTGTGTGTGTGTGTGTTTGTTTTTGTTTTCCTTTTTATGGAGATGTGTCTTGCTATGTTGCCCAGGCTAGTCTCAAGTGATCCTCCCACCTTGGCCTCCCAAAATGCTGGGATTACAGATGTGAGCTGCCACACCCAGCCAAGATCACAAAGCTAGCAGAGGATGGTTTCCATCCATCAACCTCTGCCTTATGGGTCCAGCACGCTTCCACTGCACCACTCTGCTGTTCCCTCTCTCCTTTTTCTAATCTGCACTGGAAAACCACAATGTTAACCTCTCTCCTATCGGGGGAACCGGCCCCCAGTATTTCAACGTAGGTTCTTTCTTTTTTCCCTAAGTGTCAGCTGGTCTGAGAAATAAAGAGAATGAGTACAAAGAGTGGAATTTTACAGCTGGGCCGCTGGGGGTGACATCACATATCGGTAGGCCCGTGATGCCACCTGAGCCGCAAAACCAGCAAGTTTTATTAAGGATTTCAAAAGGGGAGGGGGTATACAAGCAGGGAGTAGGTCACAAGGCTCATATGCTTCAAAGCGCAAAAAGGAGAACAAAGATCACACGCTTCTGAGGCCAATAAAGATCACAAGGCAAAGGGCAAAGCAAAGATCACAAGGCAAAGGGCAAAATCAAAAACTCCTGATAAGGGTCTATGTTCAGCTGTGCACGTATTGTCTTGATAAACATCTTAAACAACAGAAAACAGGGTTTGAGAGCAGAGAACTGGTCTGACCTCAAATTTACCAGGGAGCGGTTTTTTCCCCACCCTAATAAGCCTGAGGGTACTGCAGGTGACCAGGGTGTATTTCAGTCCTTATCATAACTGCATCAGACAGACACTCCCAGAGCGGCCGTTTACAACTCCCCCAAGGAATGCAATTCTTTTCCTAGGGTCTTAATATTCCTTGCTAGGAAAAGAATTTAGCTATATCTCTCCTACTTGCATGTCCATTTATAGGCTCTCTGTAAGAAGAAAAATGTGGCTCTTTCTGCCTGACCCCACAGGGAATCAGACTTTATGGTTGTCTTCCCTTGTTCCCTAAAATCGCTGTTATTCTGTTCATTTTCAAGGTGCACTGATTTCATATTGTTCAAACACACATTTTATAATCAATTTGTACAGTTAACACAATTATCACAGCGTCCCGAGGTGACGTACATCCTCAGCTTATGGAGATAATGGGATGAGATTAAAGTAAGACAGGCATAAGAAATTATAAGAGTATTATTAGGGAAGTGATAAATGTCCATGAAATCTTCACAATTTATGTTTCTTCTGCCAAAGCTCCAGCTGGTCCCTCCATTCGGGGTCCCTGACCTCCCACAACACTCCCCTTTTTCTAATCTGCACTGGAAAACCAGAATGTTGGGTTTAGAATGAAACATGATAATTGCTAAAACAGAGGTACACATGTGCAAGCAGAAGGGCAGGGCCCAAGTCTGCAATGAGATCATGGGAGGTTTCACAGAGGAGGTAGCCTCAGAACTGAGCTTTATAAGATGAAAAGGATTTTACCAGGCAGAGCACTGGGGGGAGAAATGGAATCCTACAGAAGGAACAGCCCATACAAATGGATAGAGGTCTGAGAAAGCATACACGTTCAGGAAACTTCAGAAGCACAACCTGACCTAGAAAACCAATAAATGATATGAAGAGTAAGTCTTTTTGTTTTGTTTTGTTTTTGAGATGGATTCTCACTGTCACCCAGGCTGGAGTCAAGTGGCACTATCTTGCTTCACTGCAACCTCCACCTCCTAGGTTCAAGTGATCCTCCCCCTCAGCCTCCCAAGTAGCTGGGATTACAGGTGCACACCACCACACCCAGCTAATTTTTGTACTTTTAGTAGAGATGAGGTTCCACCATGTTGGCCAGGCTAGTCTCAAACTCCCGACCTAAAATGATCTGCCTGCCTCAGCCTCCCAAAGTTCTGAGATTACATCTGTGAGCCACCACACCTGGCCAAGAGTAAGTCTTTAAGAAAGAAAATCCTGATGGCAGAAAAATAAATTAGATTTCCAAAACTACTGGTAAGGTCTTTCAGTAAACCAGGTAAAGGATGATATGGGCATGACTAAGGCAATCATTCATTCCTTTACATGCTGCACTATGCCAGACACTTTTCTAGGTGCCAAGGGTTAAACAGTAAGCAAAACAGACACCGTCTCTGCCCTCACAGAGCTTTCGGTCTAGGGGCTGTCAGAAATTAAATAAGTTCATAAATAATTACAGTTGTCTCACAAGTGTCACGAAGGAGAAGTATAAATTCCACAACAGCTAATAGCAGTAGATGTGGCCTAGTCTCAGGGCATCGGAGAAGGCTTCCATGAGGAAGCTGAGAGAAGTGAAGTTTAAGGCAGGGGTAAACAGAATCAAAATAAAAGATGCAATTGAAATACAAAATGGCAATTGTGATAGATTATACTATTGATTCCAAATATTTGAACATACTTTCTCAGTCCATGAATATGAGACTTGGCTTTGTCATTTGCTATGATCATTGTATTGGTCCATTTTCATGCTGCTGATAAAGACATACCTGAGACTGGGCAATTTACAAAAGAAAAAGGTTTATTGGACCCACAGTTCCACATGGCTGGTGAGGCCTCACAATCATGGCAGAAGGCAAGGAGCAGCAAGTCATGTCTTACGTGGATGGCAGCAGGCAAAAAAGGGAGCTTGTGCAGGAAAACTCCAACTTATAATAACCATCAGATCTCATGAGACTTACTCACTATCACAACAGCAGCATGGAAAAGACCTGTCCTGATGATTCAATTACCTCCCACTAGGTCCCTCCCACAACACATGGGAATTCAAGATGAGATTAGGGTGAGGAGATAGCCAAACCATATCAGCCATGGAACTGATTTACACAATGACTGAACTTTGAAAGCTATTCCTAGTTTTACCATTCCTTTTTATTCCCTCTGCTGTATCCCAAATTGGAGCTTCTCTTCAGCCTAGATCCTGGAATGAAAAAGACCAGAGCTTCAGTCAACCTACAGCCAACATATAACTTGAAGAAAAAATAAAACAGTGTTGTTGGCCAGGTGTGGTGGCTCACGCCAATAATCCCAGCACTTTGGGAGGCCAAGGTGGGCGGATCACAAGGTCAGGAGATCGAGACCATCCTGGCTAACACAGTGAAAACCTGTCTCTACTAAAAATAGAAAAAATTAGCCAGGCGTAGTGGCGGGCACCTGTAGTCTCAGCTACTCTGGAGTCTGAAGCAGGAGAATGTCGTGAACCCAGGAGGCAGAGCTTGCAGTGAGCCAAGATCGCGTCACTGTACTCCAGCCTGGGTGACAGAGTGAGACTCCATCTCAAACAAACAAACAAACAAACAAACAAACAAACTTTGCGTTGCAAACCACTGAGATTTGGAGGGATTTTCTCTTACCCCAGCATAACATAATGAAGGCTGACAAATACAGGAGAATTAATAAAACTAAACTACTGATTAGAGATCAGACATGAAACAGTGGAAAAAATAGAAGACAGCTTCAAATAGTCTAGGCTGAGTGATCAGAAAATAAGTTACTAATCCAAAATGGAAAATAGAAGGGAAAGCAGTGATTCAGGTTTTGACTCGTTGAATTAAAGGCGCAGGCTAGTGAGAATTAGTATTAGCAACAAGAATATCTGGGAAGAGATATTCTCTTGGCAACTGAAAAGGCAAGTTAAGATACCATAGACAGGTCACGATTAGAGAGATTTGTTAATCAGGAGGACAGATGAGATACTTGAAAGCCATAGCAGACAAAGAGAATGGAGGTCTGGGGCTAGTATGTGGGACGTATCTCCTTGGACACACTTACATTTACAGAGGCCTGAGTTATGAGGAGACACAGGTCCTGGCTGACGAGGAGCAGGAACAGTCAGAGAGACCTAGAGAGGACCAGGTGGGCGGGGCTGATAAATAAGGGGTGCAATGCCACCCATAGGCTGGCCAAAAAAAATCCACAAACAAACCAACCTAAACCAGATCAACACACTAGGTCTCAGAGCCATTTTACAGGGACAGAATCAGGTGGAGATTTTTTTTTTTTTTTTTTTGAGACGGATTCTTGTTCTGTCGCCCAGGCTGGAGTGCAATGGCACGATCTTGGCTCACTGCAACCTCCATGCCCCAGGTTCAAGGGATTCTCCTGCCTCAGCTTCCTGAGTAGCTGGGACTACAGGCATGCACCACACTCAACTAATTTTTGTATTTTTAGTAGAGACGGGGTTTCACCATGTTGGCCAGGCTGGTCTCAAACTCCTGAACTCAAATGAACCCGCCTCAGCCTCCCAAAGTGCTGGAATTACAGGCGTGAGCCACCGCGCCCAGTCAGAGATCTTGCTGAATCTTAAAAATGCAGATTCTGATTCAATAGGTCTTGAGTGGGGTCCAAGATTATGCTTTTCTAACGAACTCCCAGGTGATGCAGATGCTGCTGATCCATGGACCACATTTTCGTAGCAAGACTATAGAGAACAGAAGAAATGACAACATGCAGATACAATTGATAAAAATCCAGATTATGAGAAACTGTGACAGCCCAATTTCTTAAACAAAACAAAAGATGGAGAGAAAACCTATAGATTAAGAGACTTGAGAGACAAAACAACCAATTGCAAAGTGTAGACCTTATGTAGATCCTAAATCAGTTTGTGAAAACATACTTCTTAGGACAGTGGTGGGAATGTGATATCTGATATTAGAGAATTATTGATTGGGGGTGATGTGATCACAGTTTGATGGTTCTGTTTTTTAAAGTGACATTTCAAAGGGCTACACACTGTAGGATGTTCTATTTTTAATGACATTTTGAAAAATATAAAACTATAGGAACAGAAAACAGATGTGTAGTTGCATGGAGGTTGGGCAGAATTCACTGCAAAGGGATATAGGGGAATTTGGGGAGGGGACAGAACTGTTCTATATCCTGATTGTGATGGTTTTATGACCGAATAAGCTTATAAAACCTCAAAATTAGCCTAAAAAGGGCAACTTACAACATGTAAATTATACCTCAATAATAAACTTGAGCAAAGCCAAAAAGACACAAAAAAGGAAGGTTATTGTTTAGAGACACATACTGAAATATTTACCCATAAAGTATATGATCTAGGATTTGCTTTGAAATAAAGGAGGAGAGTGTCACTATGGGGGTGTAGACGGAGCAACATTGGCCTCAAATGGATAATTGTGAAAAGTGGGTGGTAAACACATTAAACTAATCTCTCTACCTGTACCTGTTTTAAAATTTTCATAATAGCCGGGCGCGGTGGCTCAAGCCTGTAATCCCAGCACTTTGGGAGGCCGAGGCGGGTGGATCACGAGGTCAGGAGATCGAGACCATCCTGGCTAACACGGTGAAACCCCGTCTCTACTAAAAATACAAAAAACTAGCCGGGCGTGGTGGCGGGCGCCTGTAGTCCCAGCTACTCGGAGGCTGAGGCGGGAGAATGGCGTGAACCCGGGAGGCGGAGCTTGCAGTGAGCCGAGATCGTGCCACTGCACTCCAGCCTGGGCGACAGAGCGAGACTCCGTCTCAAAAAAAAAAAAAAAATTTTCATAATAAAAGAGTTTTATTTTGGCCGGGCATTGGGCTCACGCCTGTAATCCCAACACTTTGGGAGGCCGAGGCGGGCAGATCACCTGAGGTTGGAAGTTTGAGACCAGCCTGACCAACAGGGAGAAACCCGTTTCTACTAAAAATACAAAAATTAGCTGGGTGTGGGGGCACAAGACTGTAATCCCAGCTACTCGGGAGGCTGAGGCAGGAGAATCACTTGAACCCGGGAGGCGGAGGTTGCAGTGAGCCAAGATTGCACCACTGCACTCTAGCCTGGGCAAGAAGAGCAAAATTGTATCTCAAAAAAAAAAAAAAAAAGAGAGAGAGAGAGAGTTTTTTTTGTTTTTTTTTTTTTTAAACCAAGGAGGCAAAGGGCTTCATGTGGCTTCACAAGCACCACAAGCACCAACATAGCCGAGAACTGCAAGAACACAAGTTGGTGAGTGAGGGCGAGGGCTCACACCTGTAATCCAAGCACTTTGGGAGGCTGAGGTGGGTGGATCACTTGACATCAGGAGTTCAAGACCAGCCTGGCCAACATGGTGAAATCCCGTCTCTACTAAAAATACAAAAATTAGCCACACGTGGTGGCATGTGCCTGGAATCCCAGCGACTCAGGAGGCTGTGGCAGGAGAATGCTTGAACCTGCGAGGCAGAGGTTGCAGTGAGCCAAGATCACACCACTGCACTTCAGCCTGGGCAACAGAGCAAGACTCTGTCTCAAAAAAATAAAGCAGTTCTGGTCCAGCCTGTGGTTATTACCTTTCCTCTTCATTCCAGAGAGCATAGGACTGGCAATGGGAGGCTACACCTGTGAGGGAGCAAATAGCAAACAGCCTCTCCAAGAGGGCCCCCACCCTCTCTCTTCATGAGACGGTCCTTGTACCCAGTGAAACTTTGGTAAATAAGCTGATTATCAGCTGTCTGGGTGGGGTCCAGGTGATACTGTGGCCACAGACTCTCTGGAACCAGGAAGATAGAAAGGTAGATACTGGTCAGTGTTATGCTCTACAATCCAACGGGCCTCTTGGGGCTGGGCTGTGAGGGAGTGGGCAGTGGCACATCAGAGACTACCTGTCACACCTGCTGGAAGGGCTGCATCACAATGGCCTGTAGATTTCATCCTTCCCTCACTCTGCCTGTGTTCAGCCTTTCAAAAACCAAAAAAACACTCTGGGAAAATGGAGGTGGTGTCAAAGAAGGAAATGAAGAGGGAGGAGGCCAGATTGGGGTAAAGTGTGATATGGGGCAGATGACATTTACATGACAGAAAAAAAAAAAGGTACAGAGATTGGGCAGGAACTTGAAGACAGGTTATGGGATGCTCCTTTGGTGTAAGAGAATCTTGAGCAAATGTAAGCCTAAAGAAAAGGAGCTTGAGTAGAAATATTCAAAATGCAAAAAGAAAAAAGGGTAATTTATTGCAGTATAATCTAGTGTTAAAAAAATATATATATATATAAAAGGGTAATTAATTAAACTAAATCCTGAAGAAAATGAGAAGAGATAGAATTAAAAATTCAAGATCTTTCCATTTGCCTGAAGACAAGGGATGGCATGGAGTAGCCAAGTATTGTTGTGTCTCTCCTGGCATCCCTTCTTTTTCCAAGACCTTCTGCTCCCTCTTATTCAATGAAGACTGCCCACCTTCCACCTCCCACCTTCCCCCAACCCCCAACTCCATTCAGATGGCTACCATAAGAACAACCATGGTATACACTGTGACCTGACTCTGTGGCTAACATTCATTGGTCCTGGAGTGAGTGGTGATCTAAGCTGGCTAATCAGAACGCATTTGTGGGAATTTCAAATCAGAATTGAGCTCTTCCAGTTCCACATGGTTGACTGACGAAATGGAGATATAAACCTGGGCACTATTGGTGGCCTGTTCCACCAGATGGCTGGGCAAGCAGAAATAGTTAACAGTAGAGAGAATAATGATGCTGCCCCAAATAAGGCTGTATAGAAAGAGCTAGTAAGGAGTCCCTGGCTCCAGCTATATGCCCAGGATCCAGCCACAAACAGTTTCCCAAGATACCCCAGAAACTTTATAGTAAAGTCACATTTTTGTTTAAGCTAGTTGGAGTTGGGTTTATGCCACTTAAAATCAAATGTCCTAACAGAACCCTATGCTAAGAAAGAGGGGAATGTAGAGAGTAGATATGAATACCTTGACACGTTTTGAGGATGAGAGAAGATAAAGCAGTTCATATTTCTGAAAGAAGTGGGAGAAAACATTGTCTACTGAAAAGGAGGGGGTAAAGTATGTCAGGGCCTTAAAGGCAGTGGAAAAGATTAGGACCAGTGAGCTCACCCTTTATTCTCTAATCATAACAGATAAAGGTAAGGATCTGAAATGTAGTATATTCAGTAGGAGGCAGTCATTGCCAGGAAAGTTGCAGACCAGCCACCAAGAAGCCACGAAAAAGATCTTTAATCTTTCTCATTAACAATGCAGTGGCCGGGCGCGGTGGCTCACGCCTGTAATCTCAGCACTTTGGGAGGCCGACGTGGGCAGATCATGAGGTCAGGAGATTGAGACCATCCTGGCTAACACAGTAAAACTCCACCTCTACTAAAAATAGAAAAAATTAGCCAGGCATGGTGGCGGGCACCTGTAGTCCCAGCTACTCGGGAGGCTGAGGCAGAAGAATGGTGTGAACCCAGGAGGTGGAGCTTGCAGTGAGCCGAGACTGCGCCACTGCACTCCAGCCTGGGCAACAGAGTGAGACTCCGTCTCCAAAAAAAAAAAAGAAAAAAAAGCAGCTTGGGAAACAAATGATACAGTAGTTAGGAAACACTTGACCCTCCTCTGAAGTGAAAAAATTCAAAGAAATTTCACCCTAGAAATATTTGATGGTTCTCAAAATGAACATACCACAAGCACTTAGATCTGTCATCACATACAAAAAGTTAGTGTATTTTAGGACAAGCATTTCAAATGAAACTTTCACAGGATTAGTGACATTTTTAGAAAATAATATGTGTAGCCAGGTGCAGTGGCTCACGCCTGTAATCCTAGCACTTTGGGAGGCCGAGGCGGGCGGATTACCTGAGGTCAAGAGTTCGAGACCAACCTGGCCAACATGATGAAACCCTGTCTCTACTAAAAATACAAAAATTAGCTGGGCATAGTGGTGTGTTCCTGTAATCCCAGCTACTAAGGAGGCTGAAGCAGGAAAATCACTTGAACCCAGGAGATGGAGGTTGCAGTGAGCTGAGATTGTGCCATTGCACTCCAGCCTGGGTGACAAAAGCAAGATTCCATAAGAAAGAAAGAAAAAGAAAGAAAAAGAAGGAAGAAAGGAAGGAAGGAAGGAGGGAGGGAGGGAGGGAGGGAAGGAAAGGAGAAAGAGGGAGGGAGCGAGGGAGTCTAAATAATACGTCATCTCCTTGCATACTTCAACTAACTATAAATGAATCATGAATTTTTAGTGTCCACCTTTCCAGCCAGTCAATGAGGAACAGGAAGAGGATGGGGCCCCAGTATCTCTGAGCCACACAGCTCCCCCTGCCATCTTGGTGGTGCTCCTGGGTTCTGTGTGGTTTCCTACCAGAAGATGAACTCAACCAGATTAAATCCCACACTCAACTTCCACCTGTGGACCGGCTGAAACCCCAGGGCCAATTGTTGCCAGAATTGTTATCTGTGCTTGTCAGGCCCAGAAGGGTCTTCTTCCAGCCTCTAGGTAGATATGGCCTTAGTTCTCCTAAGGGAATCAGTCCATTTGCATGATCCGGGTGTCTATAATGTTGTCATTTTGAAAATGCTGTATTAAGGGAATCACATGGAACGTAATCTTGCAAATTTTTTTTTTTTCACTAAGCATAATTCTATGGATATTTATTCAGGTCACTGCATATATCAATAGCTCTTGCTGTGTATTGCTTAGTAGTATTCCACGGTATGGATATACCAATTTGTTTAACCATCATTAGCCATTAAAGGACATCTGGGTTTTTTTTCCTTTTCTCACATTTTGCTATTACAGATAGTAGCTGATATCAACATTCATTATAGGTTTTGGTGTAAATACAAGTCATCATTTCCCTAAGGTAAATGTCCAGGTATGAAATTGCTGGGTCTTATGGTAATTCCATGTTTATTGTTTTAGGATACTGACAAACTGTTTTCCAGAGTGAGAATCCTATTTTACATTCCCACCAGCAACATATGATTTCCTAGTTTATCCACATCCCCACATTTGGTGTTGTCACTGTTTTTTATCTCAGCCATTCTGACAGTTGTGTAATAATATCTCATTATGGTTTTAATATACATTTCCCCAATAGCTAATGATGTTGAATATCTTTGCATGTGCTTAGTAGCCTTCTGCATAACTCCTTCAGTGAAAATCTCTGCATATCATTTGCTCATGTTCTAATTGGATTGCTTGTTTTATTTTGGCTTCATTTATTCCTTCTGTAGCACTTTCTTTATTTACATATGAGTTTCTGACCTATATAATTTTCCTTCTCTCTGAAGAACTTCTTTGAACATCTCTTGCAAGGCAGGTATACTCCATTTTTTTAACGCATAGGAAATTTTCATTACTCCTTCACTTTTTTTTTTTTTTTTTTTTTTGAGACGGAGTCTTGCTCTGTCACCCAGGCTGGAGTGCAGTGGCACAATCTTGGTTCACTGCAAGCACTGCCTCCCAGGTTCACACCATTCTCCTGCCTCAGCCTCCCGAGTAGCTGGGACTACAGGCACCTGCCACCATACCCGACCAATTTTTTGTACTTTTTTTTTTTAGTATAGACGGGGTTTCACCTTGTTAGCCAGGATGGTCTCGATCTCCTGACCTCGTGATCCACCCACCTCAGCCTCCCAAAGTGCTGGGATTACGTGGGATTACAGGTGTGAGCTACTGCACCGGTTTTTTTTTTTTTTTTTTTTTTTGGGCCGGGTTTTCCTTTTCCCCCCAGGGTGGGGTGGAATGGTGAGATCTCAGTTCACTGCAAACTCCGCCTCCCCACTTCAAGGGATTCATCTGTCTCAACCTCCCGAGTAGCTGGGAGTACAGGCGCACCATCACGCCGGGCTAAGTTTTATATTTTTACTACAGACAGGGTTTCACCATATTGACCAGGCTGGTCTCAAACTCCTGACCTCAGGTGATTCACCCACCACGGCCTCCAAAAGTGTTGGGATTACAGGTGTGAGCCACCGTGCCCGGCCTATTGCTCCTTCACTTTTAAAAGGATAATTTTGCTAGGCACAGAATTCTAGGTTCGTAGGTTTTTCTTTCAACAATTTAAATATTTTAGAATATTCTTTTCTTGCTTGCATACTTTCTGAAGAAAAGTTTGATATAATTCTTACCAAGTAAGGTTACTGTTGAGTTTTATGAGTTTTTCTGTATATTCTAGATACTAGCCCTTTGTCAGCTATGGGCTTTGCAAATAATTTCTCCCACTCTGTAGTTTGTCTTTGTATTCTCTTAACAGGATCTTTTAAGAGTAAAAGTTGACTGGGCATGGTAGTTCACACTTGTAATTCCAGCACCTTGGGAGGTTGAGGCAGGAGGATTGTTTGCATCCAGGAATTTGTGACCAGCCTGGGCAATGTAGTGAGACTCCGTACCTACGGAAAAAAAAAATCAGCTGGATGTGGTGGTGTGCATCAGTAGTCCCAGCTACTCAGGATGCTGAAGTGGGAGGACCACTTGAACCTGAGAGGTCAAGGCTGCAGTGAGCCATGATCCTACCACTGTATTCAGCCTGGATGACAGGGTGAAACCCTGTATCCAAAAAAAAAAAAAAAAAAATATTAATTTTGATGAAGTCCAATTTACCAGTTTCTCCTTTTTTTTATGACTCAAGTTTTGGCCAATGTGGTGAAACCTGGTCTCTACTAAAAATACAAAAATTATCCAGGCGTGGTGGTGGGTGCCTGTATTCCCAGCTACCCAGGAGGCCGAGGCAGGAGAATCACTTGAACCCAGGAGGCGGAGGTTGCAGTGAGCTGAGATCGTGCCACTGCACCCCAGCCTGGGTGACAGAGTGAAATTCTATCTCAAAAAAAAAAAAAAAAAAAAAGAAAGTTTTATAGTTTTACATTTTACAGCTAAGTGTGTAATCCATTTTGGTTTAATTTTTGTATAATGTGTGACACTTAGGTCAAGGTTCTTTTTTTTTTTTTTTTTTTGTCTACGGCTGTCTCATTGCTTCAGCATCATTTGTTGAAAGATTATCTTTCCTCCATTGAACTGTTTTTCCAACTTTGTCAAAAATCAGGTGGGCATATTTGTGAGGATCTACTTCTGGGTTCTCTATCATGTATCATATATCTATGTATCTGTCCCACTTACCAGTAACATATAGTCTTGATAACTGCAGCTATAATAAAGTCTTAAAATCAGGTTGACTGCTCTCACTTCATTCTTTTTTTTTTTTTTTGAGACAGTCTTGCTCTGCCGCCCAGGCTGGAGTGCAGTGGCGCCATCTAGGCTCACTGCAAGCTCTGCCTCCCAGGTTCACGACATTCTCCTGCCTCAGCCTCCTGAGTAGCTGGGACTACAGGTGCCCGCCACCACACCCGGCTAATTTTTTGTATTTATAGTAGAGATGAGATTTCACCATGTTAGCCAGGATGGTCTCAATCTCCTGACCTTGTGATCCGCCCACCTTGGCCTACCAAAGTGCTGGGATTACAGGCGTGAGCCACTGCACCCGGCCCTTTTTAAACATTGTTTTTAGCTATTTTAGTTCCTTTGCCTTTCCATATACATTTTAGAATAATCTTGTCTACATCCATATAGAATTTTCCTGAGATTTTGATGGGAATTGCATTAAACATATATATCAGTTTGAAAAGAAACGGTATCTTTACTGTGTTGAAACTTCCACCCCATGAGTACAGTTTGTCTCTTCATTAATGTAGATCTTTTGATGTCTTCCATTAACATTGTGTACTTTTCATCATTTAAATAATGTATGTTTTATTAGATTTCATTTCCTTGATTGTATTGCATTTTTAATTAGTGATCACATGTTCATAGCTAGTACATACAAATATGATTGATTTTCGTATTTTAGCTTGTATTTTGTAATCTTCCTGAACTCACTTGTTACTTATAAGAATTTGTAGATTCCTTGGAATTTCCTTAGTAGATAATCATGAGTGGTGACAAAAGACATCTTCACCTTGTTCCTGAGCTTAGGTGGAAAGCATTCAATCTTTTATCACTAAGTATAATATCAACTATGGGATTTTTTGCAGATACTCCTCTTCAAGTTGAGGATTTTTTTTCTTTTCCTGTTTCCTGAAAGTTTTTATCATGAGTGGATATTGAATTCTGTGAAATGCTTTTTTTACATTTAGTGATATGATTTTTATTCTTTACTATGTTCATATGGCAGATTACATTGATTGAGATTTTAATATTAAAAAAGCCTTGCATCCCTGGAATAAAACCCACGTGGTCACGGCATATAATTCTTTATATATATTGCTGAATTATATATGCTAATGTTTTGTTAAAGATTTCTGTGTCTATATTCACGAAGCATATTAGCTTACAGTTTTCTTTTTTGTACTGTTTTTGTCTGGCTTTGACATCAAGATGATAATACTAGCTTCATAAAATTAGTTTTATGTGTTCACTGAGTGTTCCTTCCTCTTCTATTTGCTGAAAGAGAGTGTATGGAATTGCTCTTAATTCCTCTTCAAATATTTGGTAGAATTATCCAGGAAAATCATCTGGGCCTGAAGATTTCTGACAGCTTTTAACTTATGAATTAAATTTCCTTAATAGTTATAAGGCTATTCAAATTACTTATTTTATATTGGGTGAGGTTGTGGTCATTTGCAGTTTTCAAGGAATTCATCCATTTCCATAGCTATATACCCATCTACACACATCATTTACCTGCGTAGAGTTAGTAGTGTTCCTTTACAATCCCTTTGATGTCTGCAGGATCCGTAATGGCATTCTGTTTCATTTTTGATACTGACAATTTGTGTCTTTTTATCAGTCTTGCTAGATGTTTGTGAATTTTATTGATCTTTTCAAAGAATCAGCTCTTTATTTTATTGATTTTTTTTCTATATTTTCCATTCCATTCTATTGTGCTTTTAACCTTATTATCTCCTTCCATCTTCTTGGTTTTGGTTGATTTTACTCTTCTTTTTCTAGGTTCTTGAGGTGGGAGGTTAGCTTATTGATTTGAGGTTTTTTCCTCTTCTCTAATATATACATTTAGTATTGTAAGTTTCCCTTTCAGTGGTGCTTTAGCTGCGACCCACAAATTTTGATTTTATTTTTATTTTCATTCAGTTCAATTGATTTTTAAATGTCCTTTGCAACTTCTTCTTTGATGCACAGATTATGCACAAGTATGTGGTTTAATTTTCAAGTGTTTGTTGATTTTTATTTTTTTTTACTTTTATTTTGGGTTCAAGAATACATCTGCATGTTTGTTACATAGGTAAACTTGTGTCATGGGAGTTTGTTGTACAGATTATTTCATCACCCAGGTATTAAGACTCGTACTCATTAGTTTTCCTGATCCTCTCTCTCCTTCCAACCTCCACTTTCCAATTGACCCCCAGTGTGTGTTGTTCCCCTCTTATGTTTCCATATGTTCTCATCGTTCAGCTACCACTTATAAGTGAGAACATGCGGTATTTAGTTTTCTGTTTCTGTGTTCGTTGGATAAGGATATTCATATTCCAGCTCCATTCATATTCCTGCAAAAGACATGATCTCATTGTTTTTTATGACTGCATAGTATTCCATGGAGTATACGTACTACATTTTCTTTATCCAGCTACCATTGATGGGGGTTTAGGTTGATTCACTGTCTTTGCTATTGTGAATAGTGCTGCAACGAACATATGTGTGCATGTGTCTTTATGATAGAATGATTTATATTCCTTTGGGTACACACCCAATAATGGGATTGCTGGGTTGAATGGTAGTTCTGTTTTTAAGTCTTTGAGGAATCGCCACACTGTTTTCTACAATGGTTGAACTAATTTACACCCCCCACCAACAGTATATAAGCGTTCCTTTTCCTGTGCAACTTTGCCAGTAACTTTTATCGTTTTTTCACTTTTTAATAATAGCCATTCTGACTAGTGTGAGATGGTATCTCACTGTGATTTGGATTTCTCTAATGATCAGTGATATTAAGCTTTTTTCTCATATGCTTGTTGGCTGTGTGTATGTCTTCTTTTGAGAAGTGTTAAAGTTCTTTGCCCACTTTTTAATGAGGTTTTTTTTCTTGTAAAATTTAAGTTCTTTATAGATGCTGGATATTAGACCTTTGTCAGATGCATTGCTTGCAAAAATTTTCTCCCATTCTGTAGGTTGTTTACTCTGTGGATAGTTTCTCATACTGTGCAAAAGCTCTTTAGTTTAATTAAATCCCATTTGTCAATATTTGCTTTTGTTGTGATTCCTTTTGGCATCGTTGTCGTGAAATTTTTGCCCATTCCTATGTCCAGAATGGTATTCCCTAGGTTGTCTTTCAGGATTTTTATAGTTTTGGGTTTTACATTTAAGTCTTTAATCCATGTTGAGTTGATTTTTATATACGGTGTAAGGAAGGGGTCCAGTTTCAATTATCAGCATATGGCTAGCCAGCTATCTCAGCACCACTTATTGAACATGGTGTCCTTTCCCCACTGATTGTTTTTGTCAAGTTTGTCAAAGATCAAATGGTTGTGGGTGTGCAGCCTTATTTTTGTGTTTTCTATTCTGTTCCACTGATCTATGTGTCTGTTTTTGTACCAATAGTACCAGGCTCTTTTGGTTACTGTAGCCCTGTAACATAGTGTGAAGTCGGGTAGTGTGATGGCTCATATTGGCATCTACTGATTGTCTTTTTTCACTTAGGTTTTTTTGTTTTGTTTTGTTTGCGAGACGGAGTCTCGCTCTGCCACCAGGCTGGAATGCAGTGGCATGATCTTGGCTCACTGCAACCTCTGACTCCCTGGTTCAAGCAATTCTCCTGCCTCAGCCTCCCAAGTAGCTGGGATTACAGGCACGCGCCACCACGCCCAGCTAATTTTCGTATTTTTAGTAGAGATGGGGTTTCACCATGTTAGCCAGGATGGTCTTGATCTCCTGACCTCGTGATCCGCCTGCCTCATCCTCCCAAAGTGCTGGGATTACAGGTGTAAGCCACTGCGCTCGGCCTTTTTTTCACTTAGTTTGAGACCTTCTTGGATATTGGCATGACAAGTGATTTTTAATTGAAGCCTAAACATTTATTTATTGTTATGCAACTCCAGATCTTATTTAAACTTTCTATTTTAGCTGGCTTTCTCTGACACCACTCTGCTAGGGGCAAAATGGGGCATCACCTCATTACTGCCCAGTGCAGATAGACATCCAAGTTGCCTACTGACATCTGAGAGAACACTGCTCTTTACCAATGGGTGGGAATAAAAGTCCAGGGTTCAGGCTAGGCACGGTGACTCAAGTCTGTAATCCTAGCACTTTCAGAGGCTGAGGCGGGCAGGTCACCTGAGGTCAGGAGTTCAAGACCAGCCTGGTCAATATGGGGAAACCTCATCTCTACTAAAAATACAAAAATTAGCCAGGCAAGGTGCCACACATCTGTAATTCCAGCTACTCGGGAGGCTGAGGCAGGAGAATCACTTGAACCCAGGAGGTAGAGGTTGCAGTGAGCCAAGATCACACCACTGCACTCCAGCCAACAGAGCAAGGCAAAAAAAAAAAAAAAAAAAAAAAAAAAAGTCCAGGGTCTCCCTGTTGTCTCCACTGACCTCAAAGGGCAGGAAGAGGCTCATTACTGGCAATCTGGGATAAAATTCCAGTTCCCTACTTTGTTTTCTCTGATGCCACCCTGGTCGGATTGAGATACCTTGTTAGGGTCTCATAAGAATGGAAGTGTAGGTTCCCACTTAGCCTTTGCTTCTTATAGTTGGGGTTGGGGACCATAGTTTTTTCTGTGGTGTTTGGCTGGAGTAGATTGTTATTGTCTAAAAGTTTTCCGTCTGGGTAGGCTGCCCCTTTCCTGGTCCTTTGATTAGAGAAAGCAGGCTTTGTTGGGGATGTTGTAGTCTAGGCCTGCTGGCACTTGTGTTGATGGATTCTTCAGTTCCAAGTCCTCTGGGTACCTTTTAGATGATTGTTTTATATGTTAATATAATGCCTAGGTTTTTTAGTTGTAACATTTTAGCAGGAATGTGCGCCCCTCCAAATCTCATGTTGAAATGTGATCCCCAGTGTTGGAGGTGGGGCTTAGCTGGAGGTGTTTAGGTTACGGAGGCAGATCCCTCATGAAAGCTTGGTGTCCTCCTCACAATAATGAGTTCTCACTCTATTATTTGACATGGCAACTATTAGTTGACATGAAAGCTAGTTACTTATTTATTATTTATTTATTATTATTATTATTTATCTAGATGGGGTCTTGCTCTGTTGCCCAGGCTGGAGTGCAGTGGCTGATCTCAGCTCACTGCAACCTCCACCTCCTGGGTTCAAATGATTCTTCCACCTTAATCTCCTGAGTAGCTGGGACTACAGGTGGATGACACCACATCCTGCTAATTTTTATACTTCTAGTAGAGATGGCTTTCACCATGTTGGCCGGGCTGATCTCGAATTCCTGACCTCAAGTGATCTACCAGCCTCAGCCTCCCAAAGTGCTGGGATTACAGGGGTGAGCCACGGCTCGCAGCCAAGAGCTGGTTGTTTAAAATAGCACGCATCTCGCTTGTTCCTTCTCTCACCATGTGATACATCCACTCCCTCTTTATCTTCTCCAATGAGTAAAAGCTTCCTGAGGCCTCTCTAGAAGCACACGCTGGCACCAGGCTTCTTGTACAGCCTGCAGAACTGTGAGCCAAATAAACCTTCTTTCTTTATAAATTACCCAGCCTCAGGTACTCCTTTATAGCGACACAAAATGGACTAATATAAGGAAGAACAAGAAAAGTATGTCTATTATATATTGTTGGAAGCATAATTCTACAGCAGACTTTTAGAGAAAGCTAATAGTCTCTCCAACACCAAGAAACTACATGAGGTGCAGACAGAAAAGAGGAGCAAGGACTGTCCAGGAGACTCCCATGTCAAGAGGAAAGAGGAAGAGGAACTAGCAGGAAGATTGAGATGGTACAGCTAGTGAGATAGGAGGAAAAGCAAAAGAATGCAAGATACATAGTAAATGACTTTTTAAAGAATCGTTTCAGTGGGACAGAATTCTAACTAGAAGAGATTTAAGAAATAACCAGAACAAAGAGAAAGAAATGAGTTACCAAAGACTATATATTATGTGATTCCATTTACATGAAATGTCCAGAATGGACCAACCTTTTTTCTTTCTTTTTTTTTTTTTTTGACATGTAGTCTCACTTTGTTGCCTAGGCTGGAGTGCAGTGGTGCGATCTTGGCTCACCACAACCTCCACCTCCCAGGTTCAAGCAATTCTCCTGCCTCAGCCTCCCAAGTAACTGGGACTACAGGTGCGCGCCACCATGCCCAGCTAAGTTTTGCATTATTAGTAGAGACAGGGTTTCACTATATTGGCCAGGCTGATCTTGAACTCCTGACCTCATGATCCATCCACCTCGGCCTCCCAAAGTGCTGAGATTACAGGCGTGAGCCACTGCACCCGGCCTCAGAATGGGCCAACCTGTAGAGGTAGAATTAGTGGTTACTTAGGGCTGGGATTGGGCAGATGAGTTGGAGTGGGGAGAGGGGTTGTTGAGGAAATAGAGATGGAAAGTGACTACTAATGGGCACAGGGTTTCTTTATGGGGTGAGGAAAATATTCTAAAGTTAGATTGTAGTGATAGTTGCACAACTCTGAGATATTATTTTACAACATTGAATTTTACACTCTAAGTAGGTGAATTGTATGGTATGTGAATTATATTTTAATACAATTATGAAGGAAAGAAGGAAGGGACATATTGGGGAAAATGTGGAATTTTTATGCAGGGCTAATCTGTCTTACATACAGAGTGCTAACAATCCAATAGAAAAAAAATGGGTAAAAAACAGAAACAGAAAAATATATGACAAGATGCTTAATTCACAATAATAAAACTATAAACTAAATTATATTGAAATAATATGTATTTCCTCTGACTGACAAAATTCCAAAGTTTGGCAGCACTTAGCAAGACTTTAGGATATCGGGCACTCTCATACATTGTTAGTAAGGGTATAAATTGGAACAATCCTATGGAGAGAAATGTAGCAGTATTTATCAAAATTACAAACGCAGGCTGGGCACGGTGGCTCACGCCTGTAATCCCAACACTTTGCGAGGCTGAGGCAGGCAGGTCACTTGAGGTCAGGAGTTTGAGACCAGCCTGGCCAACATGGTGAAACTCCGTCTCTACTAAAAATACAAAATCAGCAGGGTGTGGTGGCAGGTGCCTGTAATCCTAGCTACTTGGGAGGCGGAGGTTGCAGTGAGCCAAGATCACGCCACTGCAGTCCAGCCTGGGCAACACAGTGAGACTCCATCAAAAAAAAAAAAAAAAGAAAATAGTCCAGCATATTTTTAGGCTGATGGAGGATGATACAGACATTTAGATTATTTCCGCCTTTTACTGTATTACAGTGCCTTTTAAATACCTCTGTTATATCTCTTTATCTGTTTGTACGTTTCTTTTTCCATTAGATAAAAAAAATTCCTTGGAAGCAAAGGCCATCACTCCTCATCTCTGTATCTCCTGCTGCTAGCCTAGTGCTGACATAAAGCAGTGTTCAGCATATATTTGTTCAAGGATGTTGTTGAGGGCTCTCCCCAAGACTTGTCCACCATTTGAATGAATAACGAACACCTCAGCACCAACTTCAGGATTCCGTCCTGCAGCAAGGTTCACTTGTGTTGGGATTCTCAGGAAAAACTCCCAGAAGCAGCATGACTGAAACCAGGCAGATGGCACTGCTCAAAGTGAGAACCACCTGAGCAAAGTCAGAGATGCTGGCATAATGACGATGATGAGGATGGCGGTGGTGGTGATGATGAGGATAGTTAACATTTATTGAGAGTCTACTATGTACCAAGAACTGTTTAATTTTTATCATGTATTAGTTAATTCCTGACAAGAAGTCTATGAATAAGGTATCATCTTCATCTTACAGATGGGGAAACTAAGACAGGAATAAGTTGCCCAACATCACATAACTACGAAGAAATACAAATACATGAGACCAAAAGAATGTATATAGTGCCTTGATACAGAGACTTGATCTTACACAAAAAAAATAGGTTTACTCTTGCACTTTTTCTGACCTCCCCTCTTCTTCCTATCTACCAAGTCTTTAATAAATATATGTCAGATTTTGTTTTCTGCAACTTTGCAAAAATATTCGTTCGTCCCTGACCCCAAGGGGTGAGAAATCTATTGTAATTCTTGCTACTAGATATAGCTGCAGACATAATGCCAAGAAATTTTCCTAGATTCAGTTCTTTGATTTAACTTCCTTTCCCAAACACAGCTTGGCATGTTCAAAATTAGTTTCTTCCTTACCAGTAGGAATTGTCCTTGAAATTTAGTTTTTTTGTGTCTAAAATGACCTTTTTTTTCTTCCTGTTTCCTTGATTTGGGCCAGAAAGGAGACAGCTTACTAAAATGCATGAACTTACTTCCTCCCATACTACTCTTAGTTTCTGTATTTCTACCTCCCTTTGGAAAATATTCCTGTTCCCCGAAACACTTGAAAGAAAAACTCATATAATTACCAGTGAGTTAGCAGTAAATTTACCTATACCGATTGCTCTTAGGATTACTCTATTTTTATTTTTTGAGACAGGGTCTAGCTGTGTGGCCCAGGCTGGAGTGTAGTGGTGTGATCATGACTCACTGCAGTCTCAACCTCCTGGGCTCACACGATCCTCCCACCTCAGCCTTTCCAGAAGCTGGGACCCAAGCAGCTGAGGCGATAAGTGAGCACCATCATGCCCGGCTAATTTTAAAAAAAATTTTTTCTGCAGAGACAAGGTCTCACTATGTTGCCTAGACTGGTCTTGAACTCCTGGCCTCAAGCAATCCTCCCACATCAGCCTCCCAAAGTGCTGGGATTACAGGCATGAGCCACGGTAACCGGCATGGGATCACTAATTTAATGCTATTGAATACAGAGAGGTAATTCTGTTTAGTCAGTATCTTCGTGGCTGAAAGACTCCGCCTTCAGGCCCTGTTACGGGCTGAACTGTGTCCCCCTAAAAATGCATATGGTGAAGTCCTAACCCTCAGAACCTCAGAATGTGACTGTATTTGGATATAGGGTTTTTAAAGAAGTAATTAAGTTAAAATGAGGTCATCAGGGTGGGCGCTAATCCAATGACTGGTGTCCTTATAAGAAGAGATTAGGACAGACACAGAGGAAAGACACAGAGAGCAGATGGCAGCCTATAAACCAAGGGGAGAACCTCAGAAGAAAGCAATCCTGCTGACATCTTGATCTCAGACCTCTGGCCTCCAGAATTGTAAGAAAATTAATTTCTGGCCGGGCAAGGGGGCTCATGTCTGTAATCCCAGCACTTTGGGAGGCCGAGGGGGTGCAGATCACTTGAGGTCAGGAGTTCAAGAGCAGCCTGGCCAACATGGTGAAGGTGAAACCCCGTCTCCACTAAAAAAAATATAAAAATTAGATGGGCATAGTGGCACCTGCCTGTAGTCCCAGCTACTTGGGATGCTGAAGCAGGAGAACTGCTTAAGCCCAGGAGGCAGAGGATGCAGTGAGCTGAGACTGCGCCAATGCATTCCAGTCTGGGTGACAGAGTGAGACTGTATCTCAAAAATAAATAAATAAATTTCTGTTGGTTAACCCACCCAGTCTGTGGTATGTTGTTATGGCAACTCTTGCACACTAATACAGGCCCTTACTCAGAGCCCACCTTTCTCAACGTGTCAACACTGAGCTTTCAAATCTATATACCCGGGGGGACACGGTGGCTCACCCCTGTAATCCCAGCACTTTGGGAGGCCAAGGCGGGCAGATCACCTGAGGTCGGGAGTTCAAGACTAACCTGACCAATACGGCGAAAACCCATCTCTACTAAATATACAAAAATTAGCCAGGCGCGGTGGTGGGTGCCTATAATCCCAGCTACTCAGGATGCTGAGACATAAGAATAGCTTGAACCCGGGAGGCGGAGGTTGCAGTGAGCCGAGATCGTACCATTGCACTCCAGCCTGGGCAACAGAGTGAGACTCCATCTCAAAAAACAAAACAAAACAAATCAAATCTATATACCCAAGAGTCTACTGAACATCTCCACTTATCACATCAACACTTCACATTCAGTGTGTCCAAAGCAACACTCTCATCGCTCTCTGCATGCCTCTCTTCCTTATGTCACTGACAGCACCCCCATGACAAGCCAGAAATCCAGTTGTTATTCTGAATTTTGCATTCTCCCTCCATCCCTACTTCCTATTAGTTAAAAAGTTCTATCCAGACCACCTCTTAAATCTTTACTTCTTAGTTTGTTTTTTACTTTCAAAAATTTCAGATCCAAAGAAAAGCTGAAAGAATAATACAATGAACAGCTTATAACCTTCACAAAATTCACAATTCATTAACGTTTTTTCTATTTGCTTTTTTTTTTTTTTTTTTTTGGTTGAGACAGAGTCTCGCTTGGTCGCCCAGACTGGAGTTCAGTGGCCGGATCTCAGCTCACTGCAAGCTCCGCCTCCCGGGTTCACGCCATTTTCTTGCCTCAGCCTCCCGAGTAGCTGGGACTACAGACGCCCGCCACCTCGCGGAAGTAGTGCTCTCGTTGCCCAGGCTGCAGTGCAATGGCGTGATCTCAGCTCACTCCAACCTCTGCCTCCTGGGTTCAAGCGATTCTCCTGCCTCAGTCTCCCCATTATCTGGGATTACAGGCATGCGCCACCACGCCAGGCTAATTTTGTATTTTTAGTAGAGACAGGGTTTCTCCATGTTGGTCAGGCTGGTCTCCAACTCGACCTCAGGTGATCCGCCTCCCTTGGCCTCCCAAACTGCTGGGATTATAGGTGTGAGCCACCACGCCCAGCCCACTATTTGCTTTCACATTCTCTTTCCGCATATACTTTTTCTGTGGAACCATCTGAAAATAAATCACAGACCAGCCGCAGTGGCTCACATCTGTAATCTCAGCATTTGGGGAGGCTGAGGCAGGAGAATCACCTTAGGTCGGGAGTTCAAGACCAGCCTGACCAACATGGAAAAACCGCATCTCTACTACAAATACAAAATTAGCCGGACGTGGTGGTGTGCACCTGTAATCCCAGCTACTGGGGAGGCTGAGGCAGGAGAATTGCTTGAACCCAGGAGGCAGAGGTTGCAGTGAGCCAAGATCGTGCCATTGCACTCCAGTCTGGGAAACAAGAGCGAAACTCTGTCTCAAAAAAAAAAAAAAAGTTAAAAAAAGAAAGAAGATAAATCATGGCTGGGCTCAGCAGCTTACGCCTGTAATCCCAGCACTTTGGGAGGCCAAGGCAGGCAGATCACCTTAGGTCAGGAGTTCAAGACCAGCCTGGCCAACATGTTGAAACCCCGTCTCTACTAAAAATACAAAAAAATTAGCCAGAAGTGGTGGTGTACACCTGTAATCCCAGCTACTTGGGAGGCTGAGGTGGGAGAATTGCTTCAACCTGGGAGGTGGAGGTTACAGTGAGCCAAGGTTGTGCCACTGCACTCCAGCCTGCATAACAGAGCAAGACTCCATCCCAAAGAAAAGAAATCACAAACATCACGATATTTCTCCTATAAATACTTCAGCATGCATCTCCTAAGAATAAGCCTTCTCTGCTATATGTCTTCAATATCGATGTTGCAATGGAAGTTCTAGCCAGAACCCCTAGGCAAGACAAATAAATAAAGATAAAGGGCATACTAATTGAAAAGGAACAAGTAAAATTATCTTTATTTTCAGATGACATGATCCTATATGTAGGAAATTCCAAAGAACCCATAAGAAAACTATTAGAGCTAATAAATTTAGCAAAGTTTTAGAGTTACAATCAACATGCTAAAATCAGTTATTTCTATATACCAGCGACAAACAATCTGAAAAGGAAATTAAGAAAACACTTTCACTTACAATGGAATGTAAAATAATAAAATACCTAGGAATAATATTAACGAGGTGAAAAACTTGCACACTGAAAACCGAAACACTGCTGAAAGAAAGCAAAGACCTAAATACAGTCATGCATTACCTAATGCAGGAATACATATTCTGAGAAATGCATTGTTACATGATTTCATCATTGTGTTGGTATCACAGAGTGTACTCATACAAACCTAAATAGCATATAACCTACTACACACCTGGGGTCCGTGGCATAGCCTCTTGCTCCTAGGCTACAAATCTGTACAGTAGGTTACTATGCTGAATACTGCAGGCAATCGTAACACAATGGTATTTTTATATCTAAACATAGAAAAACTATAGTTTTAAAAAATGGTATAAAAGATTTAAAATAGTACAACTGTAGAAGGCATTTACCATTTGTGGCACCAGAAGTTGCTACAAGTGAGTGGTGAGCCAGTGAGTGAGTGGTGAATGAATGTGAAGGCCTAGAACATTATACTACTGTACACTTTATAAACAGTGTATCCCTAAACTCCACTAAATTTATAAAAAATATTTTATTTCAGTAACAAATTAACCTTAGCTTATTCTAACTTTTTAACTTTATTAATCTTTAATTTTAAAAAACTTTTTGACTCTTTTGTAATAACAACAATTAGCTTAAGACATACACATTTCTACAACTATACAAAAATATTTTTTCTTTGTATCTTAATCCTATAGACTTCATTATTTAAAAAAATTTTTAAAAACATTTTTGTCAAAAACTAAGACACACACATTAATCTAGGCCTAGATGGGGTCACGATCATCAAGGTGTCACTAGGTGATGGGAATTTTCCAGTTCCCTATGTTATGGGACCAATGCTGTATGTGTGGTCTGTAATTGACTAAAACTTTGTTATGCAGCGCATAACTAAATGAGAAGACATCTTGTGTTGATGAGTTGGAAGAATTAATATTATAAAGATGGCAGTACTCCATAAATTGAGCTACAGATTAAATGCAATCCCCATTAAAATTCCAAAGGCATGTTTTGCATAAATTAACAAGCTGATCCTAAAATTCATGTGGAATTGAAAGGGATCCTTAAGAACTAAATCCATCTTGAAAAAAAACAAAGTTGGAGTACTCCTACTTTCTTATTGTGATGCCTGCTACAAAGCTACAGCACTGGCACATGGACCAAGGAAACAGAAGTGAGAGTCCAGAAATAAACCTATAAATCTATGGCAATTAATTTTCAACAAGAGTGTCAAGACCATTCGATGAGGGAAGAACAGTCTCTTCAACAAATAGTGCTGGAACAACTGGATATCTATCTGCAAAATAATTAAGCTGGAGTCCCAACCTCATACCATTATTTAAAAATAAACTCAAAATGGATCAATAACTTAAATATAAGAACTAAGACCATAAAATAGGGTAAGTCTTTAAGATTAGATTTTAAAACATAGGGGTAAACTTTATGACACTGGATTTGGCAATGTATTTTTATTTTTATTTATTTATTTATTTTTTTGAGACAGAGTTTCGCTCTGTCACCCAGGCTAGAGTGCAGTGGCGCGATCTCAACTCACTGCAAGCTGTGCCTCCCGGGTTCACGCCATTCTCCTGCCTCAGCCTCCCGACTAGCTGGGACTACAGGCACCCGCCACCACATCCAGCTAATTTTTTGTATTTTTAGTAGAGGCGGGGTTTCACCGTGTTAGCCAGGATGGTCTCGATCTCCTGACCTCGTGATCCACCCGCCTCAGCCTTCCAAAGTGCTGGGATTACAGGCGTGAGCCACTGCACCCAGCTGCAATGTATTTTTAAATGAAACCAAAAGCATGATCTACAACAATTTTTAGATTATATAAATTGGGCTTCAAAATTAAAAACTTTAACATTATTAAGAAACTGAAAAGGCTATAGAATAGGAGAAAATATTTGCATATCACCTATCTAGTAAGAGTTTAGTGTCCTGAATATATATTTAAAAAAACTCCTACAACTCATTAACAATGAGACAAACAACCTGATTTTAAAATGGACAAATGCTTTGGGAGTTTGAGGCAGGAAGATCACTTGAGGCCAGGAGTTTAACACCAGCCTGGGCAACATATGGAGACCTTATCTCTATTAGCCAGAGTCATGATGGGTGTGCTGAAGACCACTGGCCTTGTGGGATTGGCTGTATGCGAGAGTCCACAAGAGAGGCTAAGAAAATTGTACACGAAGATTTTTTATGTTCTTGAGCAAATCCCTAAAAATGCAGCATACAGAAAGTATACAGAACAGATTACAAATGAGAAGTTGGCTATGGTTAAAGCGGAACCAGATGTTAAAAAGTCAGAAGAACAGCCGGGCGCAGTGGCTCACTACTGTAATCCCAGCACATTGGGAGGCTGAAGCAGGCAGACCAGCCCGACCAACATGCTAAAACCCTGTCTCTACTAAAAATAGAAAACTTAGCCGGGCATGGTGGTGTAGGCGTGTAGTCCCAGCTACTCGGGAGACTGAGGCAGGAGAATCACTTAAACCCAGGAGGTGGAGGTTGCAGTGAGCCGAGATCATGCTACTGCACTTCAGCCTGGGCAACAGAGTGAGACTCTGTCTCAAAAATAAATAATTAAATAAAAATTTAAAAAAATCAGAAGACCAACTTCAAGGTGGTCAAATAGAAGAGGTGATTCTGCAGGCTGAAAATGAACTAAGTCTCGCCAGAAAAATGATGCAATGGAAACGATGGGAGAGACTCCTGCCAATCAGTGGAAATGGCCAATATAATTATTAAATGACTTTGGAAGGTTGATGGGAAACTGATGTAATTAAATATTCTGTTATATTAAAAGTGTGAGCCAGGCACAGTGGCTCACACTTGTAATCCCAGCACTTCAGGAGGACGAGACGGGTGGATTACCTGAGGTTGGGAGTTCGAAACCAGCCTGACCAACATGGAAAAACCCCATCTTTACTAAAAATACAAAAATTAGCCAGGCGTGTTGGTGCATGCCTGTAATCCCAGCTACTCGGAGGCTGAGGCAGAAAATAATTGCTTGAACCTGGGAGGCAGAGGTTCAGGTGAGCTGAGATAGCACCATTGCACTCCAGCCTGGGCAACAAGAGCGAAACTCAGTCTCAGAAAAAAAAGAAAAAAAGTGTGTGGACCTGGTGTAGTGGCTGATACCTGTAATCCCAGCATCTTGGGAGGCCAAGGCAGGAGGATCATTTGAGGTCAGGAGTTTGAGACCATCCTGGCCAACATGGTGAAACCCCATGTCTACTAAAAATACAAAATTTAGCCGTGCATGGTGGCACACACCTGTAATCCCAGCAGCTACTCAGGAGGCTGAAGTGGGAGAATCGCTTGAACCTGGGAAGCAGAGGTTGCAGTGAGCCGACATTGTGCCACTGGACTCCAGCCTGGGCAACACAGCAAGACTCCGTCTCAAAAAAAAAAAAAGGCAAAGAACCCTTGTGTACTGTTGGTGGGATTGTAAATTGGTACAGTCACATGTAAAAGAGTATAGAGGTTCCTCAAAAAATTAAAAATAGAACTACTACATGATCTAGCAGTCCCACTTCTGGATATCCCAAATAATTGAAAACAGGGTCTGTCTCTAAGATATATTTGCATATATCTCTAAGATATATTTGTTCATATCAGCATTATTTACAGTAGCCAAGAGGTGGAAACAACCAAAATGTCCAATGACAGATGAACGGTTAAACAAAATGTAGTATCTACATGCAACAGAGTATTATTCAGCCTTAAAAGCGAAGGAAATCCTGTCACATGCTATAACACGGATGAACCTTGAGACCATTATGTTAAATGACATAAGCCAGTCACAAAAAGACAACTACCGTTTGATTCCATTTATATGAGATACTTAGTCAAAATCATAGAGACAGAAAGTAGAATGGTTACCAAAAGCTGTGGGTAGGGGGAAAGGAGTTACCTAATGAGTATGAAGTTCCCGTTTTGCAAGATGAAAAAGTTCTGGAGATCTATTTTATAACAATGTTAATATATTTAACATTACTGAAGTGTACACTTCAAAATGGTGTCAGGGTTTGAAGACAGGGTGTCATTATGTTTGCCCGGGCTGATCTCAAACTCCTGGCCTCAGGAGATCCTCCCATCTCAGCGTCCTAAAGCATTTGGATTACCAGTGTGAGCCACTGAGTTTGGCCACCCTAAAATATTTTTAAAGGGAAAAACAAACAAAAAAACCTAGCCCATAGTTCTAGACTTTGTCTTTGCCTCACATTAATTTACTCCCACTACTTCAATAAAAATAATTAGGGCGAAAAAAACAGGGAGAGTTAAGAGCTTATACAGACATTTCTCTAAAGAAGATATACAAACGGCCAACAAACACATTAAAACATGCTCAACATCATTAGTCATTAGGGAAATGCAAATCGAAACCACTATGAGTCGCAGCTACTCCAGAGGCTGAGGCAGGAGGATGCTGCAGGCCAAGAGTTCCAGACCAACAGGATCTCGCTTTGACCCTGTCTCTACAATACATTTTTTAAAAATTAAAAAAAAAAAAAAAGTGTTGGCCATGATTTTGATAAACTGCGGTCCTCATACATTGCTGGTGGGAATGTAAAATGGTTCAGCTGCTGTGAAATAGTTTCCGTTTCTCCCTGAGTTGAGAATAAAATTACTGTATGACCCAGCAATTTCACTCTTAGGTATATACCTAAAATAACTGAAAACAAGTACTCATACATAGAACTATTTACAATAGTTACAAGGTAGAAATAACCCATATGTCTATTAATGGATGAATGGATAAACAAATTGCAGTCTATACCTACACTAGCATATTGAGCCATAAAAGGGATGACATACTGATACATGCTACGACTCAAAAGATTAGTAAGACAGACACAAACGGTCAATATTGTATGATTCCATTTTTGTGATATAGGTACATCCACTGAGACAGGATACAGATTGGTGGGTGCCAGGGCCTGGTGGAAATGGGGAAGGGGGAGCAACTGCTTAACGGGGCACAGCGTTTTCTTTTAGGATGATGAAAATGTTTTGGAACTGTATGGATAGAGATGCTGGTTGTACAGCATTGTGAATGTACTAAATGCCACTGAATTGTTCACTTTAAAAATGACTGGTTATGTCAATTTCACCTTAACAAAAAAATTACAAACAGTACTCAGATTTTAAAAAGCATCATTTCACCAAGATTCCACGAATTAATGTGAGATGATCAAAGCGGATTCAGTAGAATCGTTCAACTTCGAACGTGAAACAGTCCTAAACTCAAACCTTTGTGACACTAAAGTGGGAAGATGGTATGTGATAATTTTAGAAAGTAAACATTATTCTTGTTTACTTGGTTTGGAACTCGAACTTTTTTTATTTTGAGGCGGAGTCTCCCTCTGTCGCCTAGGCTGCAGTGCAGTGGTGCGATATGGGCTCACTGCAACCTCCGCCTCTCGGGCTCAAGCGATTGTCGTGCCTCAGCCTCCCTAGTAGCTGGAACTACAGTCGCCCGCCCCCCACCACGCGCGGCTAATTTATATATTTTTATTAGAGACGGAGTTTCGCCATGTTGGCCAGGCTGGTCTCGAACTCCTGACCTAAATTAATCCGCCCGCCTCAGCCTCCCAAAGTGTTGGGATTACAGGCGTGAGCCACCCAGCTCCAAAACCCAGGGAGCGTGGAAAAGACAAGACAGGGAAGGGGCTAACCCTCAGAATTACACGCGGGCTCGCCTTACCAGACCACCACTGCTGGCACAACCTCACACCCACTGGCAACCAACTTCACCTCCCAGACCCTGATTCAACTCGACCCCGGAAGTGCCGCCCACCCGTGCTTACTTCCGCTGTCCCGTACTTCTGCTCATCTCGCGAGAACTGAAAGCGCCTATGAGACTTGCGCTAAGCGGAAGTTGGTCCTCTTTTCCGTGGCGCCTCGGAGGCGTTCAGCTGCTTCAAGATGAAGGTAGGTGGTGGTGGCGAGTGTTAGACTGGTTTGGGGAACGTGAATCGAGTCCCAGAACGCGGCATTGCCTCATTTCCAGCACTGCAAGATCCTGACTTTAGGTGGAGAAGGGTCTCAAGTAGGAGAAGGCTCGCTTTTCTGGGGCATGGAGCTTTTTGGCCGAGCGGATGGCAGGCGATTGCGGCTGGAGCCGCGGCGGGCCGGGAGCGCCATGGTGGCGTCCCGGCGTGTTGCCCAGTTTGCGGCAGGCCTGTGGTGCGGCTCTTGACCCCGGCTTTCTTGCTTCGGGAGGGTGAACGGCTGCGGAGCGCCCTCGCCCCCAGAGTCATTCTGCGGGGCTTGAGGGGAATACGTCCTCCTGAGTGCGGCGCTTCTTGACTGCTACTCTGCTTTCACGTGCTTTTAGTGAGTACGGTCGGCATCTCATATTTCCTGCTTGTGTGGAGGCAACATGAAAGGCTTTTTGCAGTGGAATTAACTTTGTGGATGGCTCTACAATTACCTGTGTAGGTAGTTTCGTAAACTATTTCCCTCCCTTTTAATCCTTAGCTGAACATCTCCTTCCCAGCCACTGGCTGCCAGAAACTCATTGAAGTGGACGATGAACGCAAACTTCGTACTTTTTATGAGAAGCGTATGGCCACAGAAGTTGCTGCTGACGCTCTGGGTGAAGAATGGAAGGTAAAAGTTAACAATCAAATTGTTGCAGCTATTGAAGTCAGAGACGTTAAGTAAACGCCATTGGTAATTGGTATTTGGAATGGGGTTCAGACTGCGGGTTCTGGCTTCTGACCTTTGGTAACTTGCTTCCGAATGCCACTTTATGAAGTTGAGCTGTTACCTTGGAGGGGAGACATAGAGTAAGCCGTAAAATATACGTAAAGTTTACATCAACGTAATTCTTGCCAAGCATCATGCATTCGGCAGATGTCACATAGCTGTCCTCATAATCCCCAAAGTGCGAAAACGCATTGTATCTGATTTGTTTGTTGCTCTTTGATATTTTATCTTCCTAGTGCTGTTATTTCTAATAAAACATCGGTTAGAAATGCGACTTGAATGAAAGACATCTGATAATTGAACTTGATAAGTTGGGAATGTAGACAAAATTTATTGATCAGAGAAAACGTGCTTAAGTTTTATGTTTAAATTGGTTTTCATAATGAATTATACTTTCTCATGTAGGTGTGGTTCACGGAGGTCACAATCCTGTATTGTATAATTTTGGAATAGAAATAGTAAATGTGTCATTCATTGTATGCTCTTGCAGGGTTATGTGGTCCGAATCAGTGGTGGGAACGACAAACAAGGTTTCCCCATGAAGCAGGGTGTCTTGACCCATGGCCGTGTCCGCCTGCTACTGAGTAAGGGGCATTCCTGTTACAGACCAAGGAGAACGGGAGAAAGAAAGAGAAAATCAGTTCGTGGTTGCATTGTGGATGCCAATCTGAGCGTTCTCAACTTGGTTATTGTAAAAAAAGGTGAGGGTTACTTGTGTTCGATTTTCATTGAAATTGATGTAAAGCCAGTTGTCCAAATGCTTATTCATTTGCAGTATCCAATGGATTTGTTTCTTTACCATCAATTCAACATTAAATATTCTGATTTAGGATTCTTAAGGAAGTTGTTGAATTAAAATCTTTTCAATTGTGTCATCTAAGGAGAGAAGGATATTCCTGGACTGACTGATACTACAGTGCCTCGCCGCCTGGGCCCCAAAAGAGCTAGCAGAATCCGCAAACTTTTCAATCTCTCTAAAGAAGATGACGTCCGCCAGTATGTTGTAAGAAAGCCCTTAAACAAAGAAGGTAGGAGGGATTATGCAATTAGGGCTTGCTTAATTTTGGTGATTTGTCAATATCATTTTGTGTGCATATCAGAAGATAAAAATGTGCCTTTGGAGCCTTAGCATTCTTCACCTGAAGTCTGAATATTTACAAAAAATATTTGGAGGTGGCCAGCATACCCAGTTGGTATTAATCCTTGCTTATTATATCCAGTGCCTTGTAGAGTGCAGTAATTTCCTTGAAAATCTGCCTGTGAATCTTTGATGTATACATTTATCCAAAACTAACCTGACTTTAAGGTCATTGCTATCTGGTTTAGGAGTCACATGCTTGAGAATTCTGGAACTATTATCTCACCACCACACACTTCGTAATTTTACATCAGATTTTCTAAATTATTACTGTTAATATTTTTTAAGAGATGAGGTCACACTATGTTGCCCAGGCTGGTCTAGAACCCTTGAGCTCAAGTGATCCTCCCATCTTGGCCTCCCAAAGTGCTGGGGTTACAGGCCACCACACCCAACCCTAAATTATTTTTTGGCTTACTAAAGAAGTTGCTTTAAACTTTTGTTTCATCTGTAGGATATGGATAACAATTGTTAAGAGTTGTAAGAATTAGAAGTTAGAGACCTTAGAATACTAGGAAGCGGGAGTTAGGGATTTTGGAGCTTTACCTTTTAAGAACTTGTGTCAATATATTAGACAACATACCAGTGAGGACCTCAAATGACAATATTTCTGTAGTGAAATTTGGGAATGTTCATGTTAAATAGAATAAACAGCATGTCAGTCAAGGTTGGGTTTCTGACAAAATCTGAAAGAATTTCTGTGGATTTTGTTTTTTCAGGACTGGTGTGACTTAACACCTCTACATGGCATATATAGTACATGTCTGTTAAGTCAGTAATTACAATTATTTGAGCACCAGGTACTGTTCAAGGTGCTGAGAATACAGTATAGACAAATTCCTACCCTAATGAAGCTGACATTGCAAAAAAAAAAAAAAAAGAAAAGCAATTGACAAATAGGTGGCAGTTGCCGATAATCACAGCCCTGGAAATAATCAGAATAATAAAAGCGTGGTGTGGTTGATGGGTATTTTTAGATGGTTCCTGTGTTTATAGTAGGAGTCTGAAATATTAGCAGAACCTGAACATCTGAGCATTTAGCCTAAGGCAATTAAACTCCCACGAGTGTTCATGAAACGGCCTGTGCTCCAATGCAAATCTACAGTCTGAGCAGTTTTGGAGTACAGATCAGATTAATGAAGATACTTTAACATGTCACATAATCTGATGTTAATTGTTATGTTACCCCTGAATTGGCAGGAATTGTCAAGGGAAATAGAGATGCAAGCTTACATCAAACTTACACTTAAAAGTATGGCAGGATGATTATGTAAATAATATGTTAAGTGGTTTTCACAGACAAATTGACTATGCAGAGTTATATTTTAGCATAATGCCACTGTATTTTAGTAAAACTGGAAGGTAGTAAAGGTTAGCTTGGTTATTTTTCAGCACTTGGTTTCCCTTATATTTTTGTAATATTTAACCCATCTTCTAGATTTCTGTGGAGGGGCAAAAAGTATTTTAAAATACTTCTGATTTGATTTTAAAGGCCTCAATACAGGTTTTCATAGATGCTGTTGATGAAGCTTATGTTCATTTCTGATGTTTTTAAAGTAGATGTGGATTCTAACAAAACAGTTGAAATGATTGAGTCCTTTGAATTTTTAGGTAAGAAACCTAGGACCAAAGCACCCAAGATTCAGCGTCTTGTTACTCCACGTGTCCTGCAGCACAAACGGCGGCGTATTGCTCTGAAGAAGCAGCGTACTAAGAAAAACAAGGAAGAGGCTGCAGAATATGCTAAACTTTTGGCCAAAAGAATGAAGGTTAGTGTAAGATGATTTGAGGGGGTGGGAGGAGTTCGACCTGGCTTTGGATTTGCATCTTTACCCCAGAAAGGCCTTAACTATATGCTGTTTTTTGTTTTGTTTAGGAGGCTAAGGAGAAGCGCCAGGAACAAATTGCAAAGAGACGCAGACTTTCCTCTCTGCGAGCTTCTACTTCTAAGTCTGAATCCAGTCAGAAATAAGATTTTTTGAGTAACAAATAAATAAGATCAGACTCGGATCTCTGTTGACTTTTCATTGCTTGACAGAAAACTACATAAATGAAGAGAGGGAAAGTTGGTCATAGAAAATGGGGATATGTATATGGTAATCCAATGGTGGATAAGATCAGACCTATTGTGTGGTAGTGGAAGACAAGGTCAATGTAAAGGGGTTCTTTTTGGGGGATGGGTAGCACAGGAAGGGATTCTGAGCATAAGACATCTGCCTCTTCAGAATGGCATTGAACTTAGGGGAAATGATGAGGACTATTAATCTTTTTCATATAGTTTATTTTGAGGAATATAGCTCTTTAAAACACTATACACAATTTAATACATGAAAATTGACCATGTGAAGATGAACATGTCTTCTTTTTTGAAGAAAAGGTAACTTCTAAGGCATAGTTTTAGTGGATACCATCTTAAAATGAAGTTTTTAAAACCATTTCAAATTTGCTTTAACAGAGTTTTTCAACTCCAGTGAATTGTTAGGCTGTTTCACACACTGAAAAGGAAATGACTAAAAACATTCTTGGATCAGTGAAAGATGCACAAAGCATGTATTTTTTTCTAATAGTTTCTATTCTAACTATCCTGACAATATCAGGATCTTGACAAGAAGGCACATTAGGCTTTAAGGTTGAAGCAATGCAAGCTCTTTGTTGGAACTACTGTAATAGCTTTATAAAGCAGAGTACTAAATGTTAAATGTACATGTTAATCACCTAGGGGTCTGGTTAAGGCGCAGATAGTGATAGAGGAGTGGGGACCCACATTTTCACATTACTAAAAAGCTCCCAGGTGTGAGGCCAGTAATGCCAGTCCCTGGATGCCTGCTACATGGTGTTAAAAAGCTACATAACATGAATCTTAGCTGGTGATTAGTAGTATGCAGAACTTAAAAGGCAAAGGGGATCGCCAGGTGGGGAGGCCAAGGCAGGTGGATCACCTGAGGTCAGGAGTTAAAGACCAGCCTGGCCAACGTGGTGAAACCCCATCTCGACTAAAATACAAGAAAATTAGGCACCGGTGTCTGTAATTCCAGCTACTTGGGAGGCTGAGGCAGGAGAAAAACTTGAACCAGGGAGGTTGAGGTTTCGGTGAGCCAAGATCACGCTGTTGTACTCCAGTCTGGGTGACAGAGCAAGACTCACTCAAAAAAAAAAAAGCAAAGAGAAATTTAGCATTTTACCTGAAGCTAAAAGGACTGAAACAACCACAGAGAGGAACTTAAGAGCCACAAGGTGAGTCCGGTATACGGTCCAAAGTTTTGTATTAATCAGTTCTTGGTTGACTGTGATGCACAAAACATGAGAACCGCCCTGCTTTCTGAAAATCGAGTGCAGCCACAAAATGAGGACAGTCTGTTTCTCCTTAAGACTTTTTTTTTTTTCCTTTGAGACAGGGTTTCACTCCTATGCCCAGGCTGAAGAGCAGTGGTATGGCTCACTGCAGCCTTGACCTCTTGGGGACTACAGGTGTGCACTGTCGTACCTGGCTTGTTTTTGTGCTTTTTGTAGAGTTTTGCTATGTTGCCCAGACTACTCCTGAACTCCTGGGCTCAAGTGATCTGCCTGCCTTGGCATGCCAAAGTGTTGGGATTACTACAGGCATGAGCCACCATACCCAGTTCTCCAGAGACAGATGCAAGTCATTCTGACATGTCATTACTATGCAGGTTGTGATCAACCTATACAATTCATTCGTTGGAAGAAAAAACAATTGCTATCAAACCCCAAACCAATGTAAGGTACTGCTAAGTAATCTGGACTAATTTTAAAGATTGCTTTTAGAAGTTGTCAGGATTAAAGTAGCATACAGTGCTACAAGTCATTCTGGGTACTTATAAATCTTTCCATAGTAATGTTTTTTTCTTGTAAATTTTTAGTGGTACCCTATCTGCGGTGGGTATTGGAAAAAGCCTTTAAGAATTTACAACAAGAAGTCAGTCCCAATATCTAAGTGGCAGCAGCAGGCTAAAGTTTTCAAGGTATGATTGCTAAAGTTATTAGAAAGTTTGTAATTTGATATAGCCATATATTCTTAAACATGTAAAGAGATCTTTACAGAATTTTTTTAATGGGAAGTGCTTCAGTAAGTGAAAATTTAGTTCAAGTTACGAAGACTCCAGTATAGAAATTGAAAAAGCAAAAGTATTGGAATTCTAAAGATTACAGATTTCAGGAGGCTTAATGTAACAAAACACAACGAACTTAAGAATTTTTCATTTTATTCAAGCTCAATTTTTATATGCAAGGTAATTCAAAACTTCTGTTGGGTCAGTAAGTATTAAGTATTAAAACTAGTACCAAGTCTTGAGTTGCAAAAATATATACTCTGAGACAGTGCAAAAGATCCATTAAAGGTAATGAAAATTGTACATAATTTCTGACAAGTTGTTTAATTTAGCATTTTCACAATAAATTCACACTAGAATTCTGCATAGGTCAGATTAACCCTGAAATGTTGAAAGACTGGTACAATAACTACAATTTGTAAATGGTTACATCAGGTAGAAGGGAGTTAGGCTGTTACTGTACCATATGGAAGTAATTTTACTGTGTCAACTCATTTAGCCATCTGCATAATTACTGTAAATACTCACAAAACCACTGGCTTTTTAAACCATGCAGAGAGTTAAGGCAAACTTACTGTTCCTAAGGGATATTTTTAATAAAGGCATGATAAATGTCAAAGTGAGGCATGTGAGATCATGATTTTCTTAAACCTACTGACAACAAGCTTAATAAATTTACAGTTTTAAGACTTAATTGATTCAACCTAAAAAAAAACAGTATTTACAAATGCACATTTTTACTCACAAGCATACAAATCTAAATATTATACAAGAATAAAACTGTGTGCAGTGCAAGTTTATCCCAAAGGTTTTAAAAAGTGATCGATACCAACAAGGTATGTGCCTGAACAAAGATTTTACGTTTAATGACATACACTTTAGCATTTTAAGCATGTTCCAATGAATTTCATAAATTATTAGGCAGCTGATTTAATTTCATTTTAACTGATGATTGATTCATTTGTTCCAATTTTAAAACTATTGCAAATTAAGATATGGGAAGAGGATGGAAGTCACTGGATAATCAAGATAAAATCCATTAAGCAAGATAATACATAATATGAAAAGTGTATTATGTTGGTGCAAAAATAATAGTTGCCATTAATAGTGGCAAAAACTACAATTTTGCCCCAACCTAATGCATTAAAGTCAGGGAAGGCAGCTGTCATCAGATTTTCAGGTAATTTTAAGATTAATGACTACATACAAGTTCAGTAGTAGTCATTCATTTAATAATCAGAAAATTTCAGAAAATTGTATTGCAACATGCAATCTATTTTAATAAATATACACTTAGAATATGGCTGTATATACACATACCTGCACAGCCCTACACATATACACACTTACACAAATATGTTGCTTTTTTTTTTTTTTTTGGAGACAGTCTCACTCTGTCACCCAAGCTAGAGTTGCACTGGCGTAATCTCCATTCACTGTAGCCTCTGCCTCCTGGGTTCAAGTGATTCTCCTGCCTCAGCCTCAGTAGCTGGGACTACAGTGGCGCGCCTAATTTTTGTATTTTTAGTAGAGACAGGGTCTCACCGTTTTGGCCAGGCTGGTCTTGAACTCCCGGCCTCAAGTGATCCACCCACCTTGCTCAGCCTCCCAAAGTGCTGGGATTATAGGCATGAGCCACCGTGCCCGGCCATGTTGCTTTTGTAATTGAGATATTTCATTTTGGAGGTTAGGCAAATTTAATTTGCCATTCCTCAAACTCAGTAACTTCAAATATAAACAATGCCTAGAATGAATATGGTTCCTCATTATTTCTATCAAACTACTACAAATACTGAGGAATCCCATAGTAGTTTTCCACAGAGGCAGAAAAGCAGTTCAGGAGTTGAAAATCTTCAATGTTAATAAGCCCTGGGACATTTAAATGGCATTTCATATTTCGACATGATGCAGTATGAATCATAATTCATTAAATACTGTCCTCAAGAATTACTTCAATTCCATATTCACCAGTTCTTACGATTTGGGAAAAAAAACCCTTGAATGTTTCCAGATTAAATCTAATCTCCAAGCCTTGTGTGTCAAAATTCTAGTGAATCTCTATTTAAATGAGAGGCGCTCCAAAACACTTCCTGCACCACTCAACACTGGCACTTGGTGGAGCATCAATTTTCTGCAACTTTTCAAGAATCTCTGAAGACAGACTATTGTATGCAATTCCATATTCATTGTCAAACGCCTCTGAAAGAAATTTTCAAAAATGAAGTTGTAATTTGTTAAGAAAGACAACAGCCATTCATTTCAAATTGGTATTGAGTCAAATTATATGTTTTTGAACTACATATTTAGAAGTAGAAATATTTTAAATCTTTTATACATACCAGCTACATTTTTTAAAATTACTTTTGAAAATAAAATATAAAATTTCCTTTCGTAATCTTTTATTAACCAACTTACCAATATCAATATTCTCTCTTCCTAGAGACACTAATGATAAGAAGAGGATTTCTCTGTATAAACTCCTATAAAACAAATATGTTTTAAAAGTTAATGGGCAAATAGCATTAAAATACAGATGCATTTTTTTTTTAATGGTGAAGACATTAAGTTTTGTCATCTAGTTAACAGTAATACACCTATGTCAATGTCCTAGTTTTAATATTATGTTACAGTTAGTTATATGAGGTGTCACATTTGGAAGAAGCTGCATGAAGGCTACACTGAATTCTGTACTATTTTTGTAACTTCCTGCAAGTTTCTATTCCAAAGTAAAGTTAAAACATAGTTAATGGGCATAAAGCTTCACATTAGTAACAATTAAAAATGGCTTAACTTTATTTCAACAATACATTAACTGTTTTAACTCTAATTTCTAATTAAAATTTACAAAAGCAGAGTCTTCTCGTCTTTTGTCACTTGACAAAGTAACAGATTAACTTCTAAGTAAGTTAGGGGTTTAAAACCCTTGACACAATGTAAAAGGTGGTGTGGTCTCTTTACTATTTCACCCAATAGCAAAGGACAGTTCACCTTTATTTGGCTTGTGAGCATTAAAATGTCACAAATGAAACACTAAAAGTGAGCTTTATGACTCAGTTGTTAAAGATGAGAGGAAAACTTAAGAAATGCACTGATGTACAAAGAAAAAAAAAGTAGGAGGTAATGCTGATTCTAGTGACACTTCACATCGCTTTCTTTAGAAGCTTCAGAAGCCATAATATGAATTTCTAATATTACGTCCCTGTCCTTAAACTACAGATGCTTGCAGCAAGCTACTCTTATTACAGACTGTGAAGGTCATCTCTACCTCAACTATTGAGAGTAAAAATGGATCCATCCATTTTCATTATCAGTTCTTGCCCTGTCACTTCTGAGATTATCTTCAAAGATGCCATGACCTAAAAAACTTGAAGGGGACCGTGGAAACATTAGTAATGTTTGATATACACAATTACACACACTTTTCTGAAGCCTCTACTGCAGAATTCACTTATGCTGAGGAGGGGATGAGTACTAATCTGAGCATATTAGCAGACAACAGTGACAGGAGCACAATAACTCCATATCCTTTGTAGTTCACTGCATGTTTCCCTTTCCTAAATTGTTTCTACTCCTATTCCCATATTCTCTTATGTCCAACAAAAGAAAAGATGTGTGGGTATCACAGGCCCTGAATAAGTGGTACATAAGTTTATCAATGTTAATAAATATAATTATAGGTTTCCAGCAAACAGCAGTAATGTTTCCAAAAGAAAGTACATTTTAGATCAATGAATTATCTTCTTAAAATGTAATCCATTTCCACTCTTTTTTTTTTTGAGACAGGGTTTTGCTCTGTCACCCAGGTGGCAGTGCAGTGGTGTGATCACAGCTGACTATAACCTTGACCTCCTGGGCTCAAGAAATCCTCCTGTCTTACCCTCTCAAGTAGCTGAGGTCACAGGCACATACCACCCCCGCCAAATTATTTTTTTACAGAGATGGGGTCTTGCTGTGTTGCTCGGTCCAGTCTCAAAATCCTGAGCCCAAGCAATCCTCCTGCTTTGGCCACCCAAAGTGCTGGGGTTACAGGTGTGAGCCACCGTGCCGAGCCCCCAGACACTTTTATTGTGTGTGTGTGTTCAAGTAGGAATGCATATATCTGTGTAGCACTTTTTAGAACAATCAGATGGTTTGCAATGAGTATGTATTTCTTTGACAACTAGAGATATTTTTTAAAGTAAGATAATTTTTTAAAAACATGAAATGATTGAGTGGTGGCAAGCAAAAAATACTGGATTATTACCTTTGTCTTTTCATGCCTGGCTTCATTTGCTGTGAAAGTAGGTTGATGGGTTTAAGAACATTATTATGCTGAATACTCTGCCTGATGGTTTCTACTAAAGTGCTTGTTGCTTGTTGTTCCTCTGACAGGAGAGATGATTTCTTTTCAGAATCTAACAATAAGAACACAGTTTTTTTTCAATTATTACTATTATTATTATTTTTTTTTTTTTTTTTGAGACAACGTCTCACTCTGTTACCCAGGCTGGTACGCAGTGGTGTGACAATGGCTCACTGCAACCTTCATCTCCCGGGCTCAAGTGATCCTTCCACCTCAATCTCTCAAATAGCTGGGACTACAGGTGTATGCCACCAGCTAATTTTTGTATTTTTTGTAGAGACAGGGTCTCACCAGGTTGCCCAGGTTGGTCTCAAACTCCTGGGCTCAGGCAATCTGCCTCCCAAAGTGCTGGGGTTACAGGCGTGAGCCACTGTGCCCAGTCCCAATTATTTAAAAAGTTTTTTTTCCAGAGTTGTGGCATTTTCTCCTTGCTTAACCAATATCACCTCCCCAATACTAGTAACATTATGTGGCAATGTGCCCAACTAAAAAATATTTTTCCTGCTCTCTTCAAACAGGCAGACCTGTCACTCTGCCTTTCTCTTCTAATATATGGTGGCTTACTGCCTGAGGCTGGGATGTGATAGCTTGTACTCCAGCAGCCATCCTGTGACCATGAAGCAATCTTTACTGATAGTAAAGCAGGTACAACAGAAGGAACCTGGGTCCCTGGTGACAGAGCAGTTGTCTCGCAGTACTAGACTGTCTAGTACATAACTTTTCTTTTTTAAAAATGTATTTACTTATTTTTTGGAGACAGGATCTCATTCTGTTGCCAAGGCTGGAATACAGTGGCTGAATGTTGTAACCTTCAACTCCTGGGCTCAAGCAGTCCTCCCTGCTCAGCCTCCCAAATAGCTAGGACTACAGGCATGCACCACCACAGTTGGCTAATTTATTTTTGTAGAGATAGGGTCTTGCTATGTTGCCCAGGCTAGTCTTGAACTCGGCCTCAAGCAGTCTTCCTGCCTCAGCCTCCCTAATCACTGGAATTACAAGCATGAGCCACCATGTCTGGCCTTATTTTTAATCGATAAGTAAAAACTGTATTTACTTATGGTGTACAATATGATGTAATTCAAAACTTGACAGTTTTTCTCTGTCACCCAGGCTGAAGTGAAGTGGTACAATCACAGCTCACTGCAGCCTTGACATCCTGGCCTCAAGGAATCCTCCCGCTTCAGCCTCGAGTAGCTAAGACCACAGGCGCATGCCACCACATCTAGCTAATTTTTTATTTTTATTTTTTGTAGAGAGATGGGCTCCCACTATGTTGCCCAGCCTAGTCTCAAACTCCTGGTCCCAAGTGATCCTCCCACCTTGGCCTCCAAAAGTGCTAGCCTGATTTGCCTAGCCTAGTAACTTCATATGAGAGAATAATCTTTACCTGTTTTGGCCTCTGTTATTTTCTGTTAAATATAACAGAGTCTAGTGCTAATTAGAAGGAACGTAATTAGTCCGGGCGCAGTGGCTCATGCCTGTAATCCCAGCACTTTGGGAGGCTGAGGCAGGCGGATTGTATTTTTCATTATACATTTCATTATGTTGTATTTTTCAAATAACACAGGCCCTAAGTAAAAGCAACTGGTAATAGTTCATTTGTGTTAAACCAAAAAAAAAAAAAAAAGGCAAAGTCCTCTGTTATGATAACAACAGGAAATACTGGCTGCTATGAGTTTTCATCCTAGGTCTTCCACCTGCTAAATGACAGACTTTGAATAGTATTAATCTTCAGGCTATACTGAGATAAGTCTCAAACCAAACATTACACCCATTTAAGTACATAATTCAATGGTTTTTAGTATATTCATGAAGTTGTACAACCATCATCACTATCAATTTTAGAACATGTTCATATCCCAGAAAGAAACCCCACCCCAACCCCCCCTAGGCAACCACTAATCTACTTTCTGTCTGTATACATTTGCCTATTCTGGATATTTCATATAAATTGAATAATACAATCTATGCTCCTTCACAACTGGTTTCTTTTCTAGAATGGTTTCAAGATTCATCTGTGTTGTACATGTATCAGTACTTCATTGCTTTATGTTGCCAAATGAAATTCCATTGTATGGCTATACCATACTTTATCAATTCATAATTTTTTTTTTCTTGTTTTTGAGATGGAGTCTCACTCTGTTGCCCAGGCTGGAGTGCAGCAGCACAATCTCAGCTCACTGCAACCTCTGCCTCTGTGGGTTCAAGTGATTCTCCTGCCTCATCCTCCCAAGTGGCTGGGACTACAGGCATGTGCCACCACGCCCAGCTAATTTTTGTATTTCTTTTAGTAGAGACAGGGTTTTTCCATGTTGGCCAAGCTGGTCTCGAACTCCTGACCTCAAGTGATCTGCCGGCCTCAGCCTCCTAAAGTGCTGGGATTACAGGCGTGCACCACTGTGCTCAGCCCTCAATTCATAGATTGATGGACATTTGTTTCCGTATTTTTGGCTATTATACAAAGCTATTATGAACATTCCTGTGCAAATTTTCGTGTGGACATCATTTCTCTTTGGTATATATATGAGTGTAACTGCTGTGTCATATGGTAACTCATATGGTTTGCCATTTTGAGGAGCTGTGAAACTGTTTTCCAAAGAAGCTGCACAATTTTATATTCTAATCGACAGTGTCTGAGGGTTCCACTTTCTCCACATCTTCACTAACTCGTTGTTATGTTTTTGATTATAGCCATCCTAGTAAGTATGAAGTGATATTTCCTTGTGGTTTTGATTTGCATATCCTTGATAGCTACTGAGCATTTTTCATGTGCTTTTGGCCATTTTAACATTTTATCTGAAGAACTACTGATTTACAGCCTTTGCTCATTTTAAAAATGCGTTGCCTTTTTATTACTGAGTTGTAAGAGTACATAGTCTGGGTACAAATCCTTTTTAAGATATGATTTGCAAGTATTTCCTCCCATTCTGTCGACTGACCTTTCACTTTTTTGAAGGTTTAAATTTCAGAAGTTTTTTCTTTGCACTAAGTCCAACTTATCTACTTTTTCTTTTGTTGACTGTGCTTTTGTTGCTTTTTTTGAAAGCCTTGCCTAACACACACAGAGTCATGAAGATTTACTCCTATGTTTTTTCCTAAGTGCTTTATAGTTTTGGCTCTTACATTTAGGTCTATGATCCATTTTTAGTTCATTCCTATGTATGATTTGAGAAAGTATCCAATTTCATTCTTTTTATTATTGCTAGCCTGTGGTCCCAGCATATGTGTTGAAAAGACTATTCTCTTTTTTCTTTCTTTTGAGATGGAATCTCACTGTGTCACCCAGGCTGGAGTGCCGTGGCGCAATCTCGGCTCACTGCAAGCTCCACCTCCTGGGTTCATGCCATTCTCCTGCCTCAGCCTCCCCATTAGCTGGGACTACAGGCGCCCACCACCATGCCTGCCTAATTTTTTTTTGTATTTTTTTTAGTAAAGAAAGAGTTTCACCGTGTTAGGCAGGATGGTTTCGATCTCCTGACCTTGTGATCTGCCCGCCTTGGCCTCCCAAAGTGGTGGGATTACAGGCGTAAACCACCACGCCCGGCCGAAAAGACTATTCTTTATTACATGGTCTTTACATTGAAAGGCAACTGACCATACATACATATGAGGGTTTATTTCTGGAACTTCAGCTCTATTCCATCGACCTATATGTCTGTTTTTACACCAGAATTTTACTTTCTTGATTACTGTAGCTTTGCAGTAAGTTTTCAAATTGAGAACTGTGAGTCCTATAACTGTTCTTTTTAAAGATTGTTTTGGTGATTCTGAGTCCCTTGAACATCCATATGAATTTCAGCCGGGCGCGGTGGCTCAAGCCTGTAATCCCAGCACTTTGGGAGGCCGAGACGGGCAGATCACAAGGTCAGGAGATCGAGACCATCCTGGCTAACACAGTGAAACCCCGTCTCTACTAAAAAAATACAAAAAACTAGCCGGGCGAGGTGGCGGGCGCCTGTAGTCCCAGCTACTCGGGAGGCTGAGGCAGGAGAATGGCGTGAACCCGGGAGGCGGAGCTTGCAGTGAGCTGAGATCCGGCCACTGCACTCCAGCCTGGGGCGACAGAGCGAACCCCAATCTCAAAAAAAAAAAAAAAAATGAATTTCAAGATTCACTTGTCAATTTATGTAAAGAAGCTATCTGAAATTTTGATAGAGATTGCGTTCAATCTGTAGATCAATTTAGGACTAATTCCATCTTAGTATTAACTTTTCCAGTCCATAAACATGGGATTTCTTTCCATTTACTTATTCTTTAATTTCTTTCAACAATTATTTAAGTTTTTGGAGTCTAAGTTTTGCATTTCTTTGGTTCAATTTATCCATAAGTATTCTGTTCTAGTGCTTTTATAAATAAATAAAATTGTTTTCTTAGTTTCATTTTGAATTATTTATTCAAAGATATAGAAGTGGTTGATTTCTCTATATTGATCTTATAGCCTGGAACCTTGTGGAACTTAACGCAGTTCTAATACGGTGTGTATAATAATATATTGGATGTGTGTCTATTCCTTAGAATTTTCTATATATTATATATATAGAAAAAATATATATCATTTATCATATAATCTGCAAATATAGATACATTTACTTTTTTCCTTTCCAGTTTGGATGGCTTTTCTTTTCTTGACTAATTACTCTAGCTAGAACCTCTGGTAGAATGTTAAATAAAAATGGCACAAGTGGGCATCCTTGTCTTACTCTTGTACTTAGTGAGAAAGTATGTTAAGAATATGTTATCAACTTAGATTTTCATAGATGCCTATTACCAGGCGGAGGAAGATCTTCTCTATTCCCAACTTGAAGAGTGTTTTAAACAAAGGGTGATGGATTTTGTCAAATGATTTGGCTGTGCCTACTGAGATGATCATGTGAATTTTGTCCTTTACTCTATTGATAGATATAGTATATTACACAATTGATTTTCAAATGTTAAACCAAAATTGCATGCTTGAGATAAATCCCACTTGGTCATGGTGTAAAATCATTTTTTATATTGCTGTATTTGATCTGCTAGTATTTTATTCAAGATTTTTATGTCTATATTCCTAAGTGATACTGATTTTTAATTTTCTTATGATGTCATTGGTCTTTGTATCAGGGTGATACTGGCCTTCTCACCAAAATCTCCACTATTTTTGAGAGTGCTCTCAGGCTTAAACGTCTCCACACTCTGTTCCAAATAAAGTAATTTCCTTTAGGGAAAATTTCAGAGTTCTCTATTCTTATGACCTGCCTCTCCCTCTGGGCAACATTTCTTTTTTCTTTTCTTTTCTTTTTTTTTTGAGACAGTCTCACTCTGTCGCCCAGGCTGGAGCACAGTGGCACGATCTCAGCTCCCTACAACCTCCGCCTCCTGGGCCTACCTGATTCTCCTGTCTCAGCCTCCCAACTAGCTGGGATTACAGGTGCCTGCCACCACACCTGGCTAATTTTTTTGTACTTTAAATAGAGGAGGAGTTTTATCATGTTGGCCAGGCTGGTCTCAAATTCCTGACCTCAGGTGATCCAACACGCCTCGGCCTCCCAGAATGCTGGGATTACAGGCGTGGAGCCATCGCGCCCAGCCCCTGGGCAAAATTTCTAAGCCACAGCTCTGGAAGTGGGGCTGGGAAAAGAAGCCCTTCTTTTAGAGTGACATTCCTGCTTTATGAGCAGGGTGCTAGATGAAGACAGTAGCTTCTGTTCTTTTTAGCTTGCCTCTCCTGGCATGAAATCTCTGTTCTATATGAGTAGGCTGCAGTGAGAAAAATTGGGGACCCAGTATTCTCAGCCTCCCACAACTGGGGCAGAGTCTTTGCCTTATGAATGGAGGCAAGGTGGAAGGACTGGGCCTCCACCTCTTGGCCACACTCACTGGGAATTTCATCTCTGCAATATGGAACTGAAAGGATGAAAAATGCTGGCAGCCTGCCTTTCCCAGGGAGATCCTATAGGCCCTTGACTGGGTTCTGTAGGGGGTACAGCAAGTTGTGGCTGAAGTGCCACAGAAACTTGCTCCTTTTGATAAGATTTAGTAGATTTTTTTTAAAAAAATATTTATTCATTTGCTCTATAGTCTGAGGACAATTTCCCAAGGTTGGTTGGTTTGTTTGTTTTAACTATAGGGGTGCAACTGTGGCTCACTGCAGCCTTAAACTCCTGGACTCAAGTAATCCTCTTGCCTCAACCTCCCAAAGTGCTGGGATTACAGACGTGAGCCACTGCACCCTGTGGAAAATTATTTTTTCAAGAAGTCACATCTTTAGAGCCAGGTGTGGTGGCTCACACCTGTAATCCTAGTACTTTGGGAGGCCAGGGCGGTGGATCACTTGAGGTAAAGAGTTCAAGACCAGCCTGGTCAACACAGTGAAACCCCGTCTCTACTAAAAATACAAAAAATTAGCTGGATGCAGTGGTAGGTGCCTGCAATCCCTGCTACTCGGGAGACTGAGGCAGGAGAATCACTTGAACCCAGGAGGTGGAGGCTGCAGTGAGCTGAGATCACACCACTGCACTCCAGTCTGGGTGACAAGAGCAAAACTCCATCTGAAAAAAAAAAAGAAAGAAAAAATAATTTTCACCAATTATGGTTGTTTCACTGGTCTGTGGAGCTCCTCATATTGCTATTCCAGAAGTCATCTCTCACTTAATTCGTATAAGGTCTTTTAACCTATACACCAACTTTTGTTTATATACACCAACTCTTCACTTAAAGCAGCCAACTAATAAAGAAATATGGCTATTCTCAAGAGCTCTGTTTTATTCCCACCACAAATCATGGAACATTTTGAAACACCTATTTCAAAAGCTATAAGAAAACAAAGAAACTGTAGCTCTAACTCTATTCTTTTCTAGCATAAATTGCAAGGTTATTCTGTTCCTGCCTAAAAAGCATCCAAACATCATGACTGAAACCAAAAATTAAAGGCAAAAATAGCTTATGCTATATGTAATCATAATTTTGTGACTGACATATACTGAGGAAAAGCATTTTTTTACTCTAGTTTTAAGAAAACTGCAAAGTAGTGAAACGTTGTTGGAAAAAAGGTATAAAAGTATGTAACATGAAGATGGAACTTTTCCATTTCTTCTCCAAGCAGCCACTATTAACAGTTTGTGATATATTTCTTTGCATATATTAAAAACAGAAGTACACATTTTTTGTTTTATTTCTCTACAAGAAAGGGAAAAAATTATATACTCTTTTGCAACTTGTATTTTTTCACTCAGTATAAAATAGCATCCATCCTTTTAGGTCCTTATATACAAATGACTTTCTTTTTCTTGGCTGCCAATATTTCATAGCATGGATTTACCAGAATTCTGTTGAATATTTACATTTTTTCTTTTTGAGATGGAGTTTTGTTCTTGTTGCCCAGGTTGGAGTACAATGGCATGATCTCGGCTCACCACAATCTCCACCTCCCGGGTTCAAGCAATTCTCTTGCCTCAGCCTCCCGAGTAGCTGGGATTACAGCCATGCGCCACCACACCTGGCTAATTTTTTGTATTTTTAGTAGAGACAGGGTTTCTCCATGCTGGTCAGGCTGATCTCGAACTCCTAACCTCAGGTGATCCACCTGCCTCGGCCTCCTCAAGTGCTTGGATTACAGGCATAAGAAACCATGCCCAGCCTACATTTTTTTCATTTTTATCAAAAATCCTTGCTGGGAACAGTGGCTCACAACTGTAATCCCAGCACTTTGGGAGGCTGAGGCCAGAGGATTGTTCGATTAGTCAAGTATGCATGTCTGTGATCCCAGCTACTCAGGAGGCTGAGGCAGGAGGATGACTTAAGCCCCAGAGGTTGAGACTACAGTGCACCAGTACACACCAGCAAGGCAACAGAGCATGACCCTGTCTCAGAAGAAAAAAAATCCTACAGTAAGTATCCTTGTGTAAACAGCTGTGTACTGTATTTCTATAGAACACAGTTCTCTAAGTACAATTCCTGAGTTTAAAGGGTCTCCACATATGAAATCTGTACGTTTGCCATATTGTTCTCCAGAAATGTATCATTTTACACATCTAAAAGTATATGAAAAGTGTTCCCCAAACATCTTCAACAATCTTTAAATTTTTTTTAAACAATCTTCATCTTTAAAGTTTTTTGCCAATCTGACAGTTACAAGTTTATGTTTTCCTTTTTTTTTTTTTTTTTAAGAGACAGGAGGGCGGGGAGGTCTCACTTTATCACCCAGGCTGGAATACACTGGTGCAATCATAGCTAACTGCTGCCTAGAACTCCTGGGCTCAAGGGGTTCTGCTGCCTTGGACTCCCAAAGTGTTGGGGTCATAGGCGTGAGCCACCATGCCTGGCCACATTTTCCTTTTTTTTTTTTTTTTTTTTTGAGATGGGGTCTTGCTGCGATGCCCAGGCTGGAGTGCAATGGCGCTATCTCGGCTAACTGCAACCTCTGCTTTCTGGGTTCAAGCAATTCTCCTGCCTCAGCCTCTCGAGTAGCTGGGATTACAGGTGTGACCACCAAGCCTGGCTAACTTTTTTTTGTATTTTTAGTAGAGACGGGGTTTCACCATATTGGCTAGGCTGGTCTTGAACTCCTGACCTCAAGTGATCCGCCTGCCTCTAACTCCCAAAGTGCTGGGATTACAGGCATGAGCCACCGCGCCAGGCCTACATTTAAATATAAAGTTATATTTCACTTAATACTAATATGACTGAGCTTTTAAAATGTTTATATTACAGACTGAGTTGTGTCACCCCCGAATTCGTATGTTGAGGCCCTAATTGCCAATGTGACTCTATTTGGAGATAAGGCCTTTAAAGAAATAATTAAGGTTACATGAGGACATAAGAGTGGGGCCCTAATGTTTTTTAAATTTGTTTTTTTTGAGATGGAGTCTCGCTCTGTCGCCTAGGTTGGAGTGCAGTGGAGCGATCTCGGCTCACTGCAACCTCTGCCTCCCGGGTTCAAGCAATTCTCTGCCTCAGCGTCCTGAGTAGCTGAGATTACAGGCGCCCACCAACACGCCCAGCTAAATTTTGTATTTTTAGTGGAGAGAGCCAAGACCATCTTGACCAGGCTGGTCTTGAACTCCTGACCTCGTGATCCACCTGCCCTCAGCCTCCCAAAGTGCTGGGATTACAGGCATACACCACCGCGCCTGGCCAAGTGGGGCCCTAACCTAATACGGCTGATGTCTTTATAAGAAAAGGAGACACCAGGAATGTGTGCATGTGCATGCAAACACACAGCGAAAAGGTTATGTGAGGGTACAGCAAGAAGGCTGCCATCTACAAGCCAAAGAGAGGCCTCAGAAGAAACCAAACCTGCTGATATCTTTCTAGATTTTAGACTTTCAGCCTCCAGAACTGTGAGAAAATAAATTTCTGTTGTTAAAGCCACCCAGTCTGTGGTACTTTATTATGGCGGCCCTGGCAAACTAATACAGTTTGAAAGTCACTTAATGTTTTTAAAATGAATTACCTATTAATATCATTTGCTCATTTATCTACTGAATTGTATTTTTCTTATTGACTCATAAGGCTTTTGAATACATGAATAATAACCCTTTAAACACCTTGTAAAACATATATTCTAAGAGTAAAAATGAAGCCACAACCCTTAAGACCAGTCAGTAACCATCAATACAACTGAACTTATGATCCTATACCAATACATCTAACTTACTCTTCTGCTACATACAATTCACTCTCAAAACACCCAATCAAATTTTTACTTGATAGCAAAATCACCAAAAAAATTAACTAAACTCAGTTGAGACCTGTCACAGTTAAAAACAGGTCAGTACAATAGCAAATCACTTTTTCATTTTTGTGTGTGTGTATACTTTTTTTTAAAACAGCAAATCACTTTGAATTAATTAAAACTTTAAAAATAAAGCAAAATAATTTGCTTTTCTCTATTTAACTCTAGGGGAATTTAATTCTGTTTCTTTTCTTTTCTTCTTTTTTTTTTTCCCCAGCAGTCCATTCTTTATTACAGAACAGGATCCTACAGTATGGATGGACTGTGCTACAATTTGCTCATCCAGTCACCTATGGATGTGTATTTAAGTTGTTCCCATTTTGAGTCTTTTATGTCTGTCTTTGTTTTGTTTTTTGTTTTTTGTTTTTGAGACGGAGTCTCGCTCTGTTGCCCAGGCTGGAGTGCAGTGGCACAATCTCGGCTCACTGCAAGCTCCGCTCCGCCTCCCGGGTTCACGCCATTCTCCTGCCTCAGCTTCCCAAGTAGCTGGGACTACAGGCGCACGCCACCACGCCCGGCTAATTTTTTGTAATTTTAGTAGAGACAGGGTTTCACCATGTTAGCCAGGATGGTCTTGAACTCCTGACCTCATGATCCACCCGCCTCGGCCTCCCAAAGTGCTGTGATTACAGACGTGAGCCACCGCGCCCAGCCGTTTTGTTTTGTTTTGGTTTTGGTTGAGATACAGTCTTGCTCTGACACCCAGGCTGGAGTGCAGTGGCATGATCTCAGCTCACTGCAGCCTTTGCTGCCCGGGTTCAAGCGATTTTCGAGCCTCAGCCTCCTGAGTAGCTGGGACTACAGGCACCTGCCACCACACCTGGCTCCGCCTCCCGGGTTCCCGCCATTCTCCTGCCTCAGCCTCCCGAGTAGCTGGGACTACAGGCGCCCACAACCGCGCCCGGCTAATTTTTTGTATTTTTAGTAGAGACGGGGTTTCACCGTGGTGTCGATCTCCTGACCTTGTGATCCACCCGCCTCGGCCTCCCAGAGTACTGGGATTACAGGCGTGAGCCACCGCACCCGGCCAAGTTTTGTATTTTTAATAGAGGTAGGATTTCACCATGTTGGCCAGGCTGGTCTCCAACTCTTGGCCGCAAGTGATCCGCTGGCCTAGGCCTCCCAAAGTGCTGGCATTATAAGCGTGAGCCACGGGACCCGGCTGTTATGTCTTTAATTCTATTTTACTTACTAAAATTCCTCCATGAGACATACAGAGGTTCTCTTGGTTCCTGATGAAGGTTGATATTATCCCATAACAGCTGAATATACACAAGTTTGCTATCCTGGGACAGAGATGACAGAGGAAGCTAAAAGAAATCAAAAGAAAGTATTAGTATCCCAAGAATAATAATTACCAGTGGATCTAATGAAGCTTGATTATATAACAGATGAGTCCTTTTAAAATTCTGGACCTAAAATTCAGAGCCAAAATATTAATTTTTATTAATGTCTGATGACAAATGTTATTATTATTTTCTGAGGTAAAGGTTTCTCACTGTGACTTTTAAGGAATAGGATGACAATTTGCTAACTGACACAATGGTTGTAGAAAGATTAACCATCATTACAGCAAATTTTAAGGTCAAAGTACAAGAGTTTCTACTACCTTACCAAATAATTTTATTTTACCTACCTAATCAAACTAGAGTTTATAGTACTTTAAGGAAAGATTTTATTTTGCCCCATGTATATGTTTGGGGTCTCAGTGTCTATCAATATTAATACTATAAAATAAAGCACTCTAGGAGCTCACTGTCTCCAATGGAATCAGGATCCCAGCATAAGTAGAGTTGGGGCTTTTAAGTCAGACAGCCAGAATGTGACCTTGGGTCTCCATCACTTATTGGGTATGCCACCTTACAGAAATTACTAAATTTCTCCAACTTTTAATTATAACACCTGAAAAATATGGAAAACATGAGTCCTTTCAAATAAGGTTGTTGCGAGAATTGCAGCTAGGAACAGAACAGTTAAGAATAATAGCTACCAGCCAGGCATGGTCGCTCACGCCTGTAATCCCAGCAGTTTGGGAGGCCGAGGCAGGTGGATTGCCTTAGGTCAGGAGTTCAAACCAGCCTGGCCAACATGGTAAAATCCTGTCTCTACCAAAAATATAAAAATTAACTGGATGTGGTGATGGGTGCCTATAATCCCAGCTACATGGGAGGCTGAGGCAAGAGAATCACTTGAACCCAGAAGAAGGAGGCTGCAGTGAGTCGAGATCACACCATGGCACTCCAGCCTGGGCAACATTTTCCAGCTACCCTTGCAGACAGATACGACCTAATAACTGAGTTCAGGCCAAGAAACTGTATGTTGGAATATTATCTACAACTCCAGGAGCTATCCCTTAAGAAAAAAGACATACTCTTCCCTCATCCATTTTTCTCCTAACTGCTGGATAGAAGGTGGATGTGACAGCTTGGAGGTAATCAGCCATCCTGGACCAGAAGCAGAACTTGGAAATGGAGGTTATGCATAGCTAAACAAAAATATAGAAGGATCTTAGGTTCCTAACATTTTACCATTCCAGGACTGCTTATCCAAACTTTTAACTGAGAGAGAAATAAACTTGTCTTGTTAAGCAACTGTTGTTGTATACTTTCAGGAGCTTGAGGTTAAGCCTCATCCTACCCAATACTAATGTAAGTATAAAAGTTGGCACCCTACCTGTACACCTTCATTACAATGTTCAGATGTGAGGATAAGTCCTGGCAAGTTACTAGGAAGGTCCAAACGTCTGAAATACCAAACGAGGTTCCAGAAAATGATTGGATGTTGATTGATGAAAGAAGATGTATGAATCACCTGATCACCTTCATTTTCTAGCAAAGATTCAAGTTCTTTACGGAGTACTAGAGGACTCAAGTAGGGCACAGAAACAGGGGGAGGATTGGGTCTTTTTCCTAAAGGATCCTTAAAAAAAATACAAACAGAAATTAGTATTATCTGTTTAAATCTGTATGCTGAAGAGCACTTCTCAATGAGATAATGCCTCTCTAACTATCCTTTTTAAATCAGTTATTTTAGGACCATTGCTACATGCAGGAGAATATGCTAATGAACGAAAACCTAAAAAAGAAAAAAAATACTTAATCTTAAATACTATTAAGTTAAATCATTAAAAAGAAAATTAATCAACAGACTCTTTAAAACATGTTCTCTATCACATTGAGAGCAATGGTCTGAATGTATTAGGTTTTTTTCAAATTTTATAAGAAATATTTGCATTTCAGATGCTTTATAGTAATATATGTGTATAAAAACTGTGTGACATTATCTTCCTCCTACAACTCTAAACTGATGGAGCAATCTTTTGCATTAATATTCTTTGTTGACTTAACTCACTTTTACAACTGATTGCAACAAAAACCGAAGGAATTAAAGAAAGAGCATTTTTATAATTCAAATAAAATAAGAAATGAAAAAAGACCCAACCTAGACTTTGTGAGTTATGCGTATTATAATCAGGATAAAATGTTTAAGACTCTCTCATTAACAGTGGGTTCCCCGGTGCCTAGACTGTGGTCTCCAAAACCATTTCCCTCTAAAGGGACCCACAGTTTCTTAGAGAAACGGCTGATTCTGGTCTGGGTAAGAAAGTATATAACATAAGCATAAAACATCTTGTTATATAAGAAAGCCAGAAAGCTTTTTAAAAATTACAAAAAAGCGCCGGGCGCGGTGGCTCAAGCCTGTAATCCCAGCACTTTGGGAGGCCGAGACGGGCGGATCACGAGGTCAGGAGACCGAGACCATCCTGGTTAATCCGGTGAAACCCCGTCTCTACTAAAAAATACAAAAAACTAGCCGGGCGAGGTGGCGGGCGCCTGTAGTCCCAGCTACTCGGGAGGCTGAGGCAGGAGAATGGCGGGAACCCGGGAGGCGGAGCTTGCAGTGAGCTGAGATCCGGCCACTGCACTCCAGCCTGGGCGACAGAGTCAGGCTCCGTCTCAAAAAAAAAAAAAAAAAATTACAAAAAAGCTACTAGAGTTATGTCAAAAGGACTAATGAGCTAACTTGTAGAGGCTTCTAGCTGACCAAAGAGAATAATATAAGCATGAACAACAATAAAAACAGCAATAGATATAAAGATAAATGTTTAAGGCAAGGTAGTGTGTGCCTATAGTTCCAGTCACTAGGGAGGCTGAAGCAAGAGGATCACTTGAGCTCAGGAGTTTAAGAACAGCCTGGGCAACAAAGCGAGATCCCCATCTCTAAAAATTAATTGCTTAATTAAACATAAATGTTGAAATCAATGAGCTCATAATGATACCCTATTCCCCCAAATTAACTGATGACCTTGGAGAATGACAGGGACTCAACTCGCCATTTTGAAAACTGGTAAATAAAAGCAAAAAACCAAGCATTTAACCTGCCTTTCCACTATAAATTTTATCTTCAGAAAATCTAACAGAAGACACAGGGAAGTTTCTGTTTATGTATTCCTTATTAAAAGGAAGCAATGACAGAATGAGACCATTATCATTTTATAGCTCCTGATGAATTACTTTAGGCATTAAGGCATTAATAGCTACTCATGTTGATGTCTCCTACTGGGAGGAACATACCACCACTGATGAAATTGTCTTACAAAAATAAACAAGCAAATGAACAATAACACAAAAACTCCAAATCTGATCAAGGTTCTGGACACAAATTTCGACTTTTATCGTTGCAATCAGCAAAATCTGGATTATGGGAAACTGTACTCTAACCAGTTTTATCAACAAATAAATTGCAAGAGGAAAAAAGAGTCTAGAGATTCAAAAAGACTAAAAACCATACAAACCCAAGTACAATACACTGACTTTATTTGATCTTGATTCCTCAAGCTACCAACCCACACATACACATGCACACATATGCTTTTGACATTTTTGAGACAATCAGAAATTTGAACAGACTAAATAACTTGATATTATTATTTAGTTTTTTTTTTTGTATGATAAAAGCAGTGTGATTATATTTTTCTAAAGTCCTCATCATTCAGGGATACATACTGAAATATTTACTAACAGAATATGTGATGTTTGAAATTTGCTTCAAAATAATCTCAAAAAAAGAGAGAACTGAATGAGAATATACATAAAAGAAGAATGGCCATAATCTGAAAATAACTGAAGCTAGAAGATGGACTCATTATACTGTTTCTTTTTGCACATATTTGAAATTCTCCACAATAAAAAGTTATTTGCTTATGGAAAAATTCTAATCTATCACTTTTCATGTAATTAAAATAAGTCCACTACAGAAGAATTTATAATGTTCTACTATATACTTAGATATGTATGCAGTATAATTACAATGTTGTTGTTGTTACATACCACAACTTCCTGCAGACTGTTTGGAAGACTAACTGTTGAAATGCCATGAAACGGTCGCTGGGTAAAGTCAATATTCTGCAAGGGGCCTCCAACACTGTGACTTCGAGTCAAAGATACATTTCGCTTTGATAAACTATTAGGCACAGATGAAATTTTCATAGTTTGGACATCTCCACTGGCTCTCTTTATTTCATCACTTAAAAAAATATAGAAGAAATGCTATGTTCATGTTGAAAAACAGTCTAAATCTGTAGAGCTATTTTCTACAATGGACCTTCAGTCTACTAAATATATCTAAGAAGAATCAGCACCACCTTGTAAAAACTGCATTTCCTTCAAGCATTTTTGTAAAACTGGTCAGAAAAACAGGATGGAGAAGATGGTTCTGGTGAGGGTGGGAAGATGACATACTGTATGTAGATACACAGGTATTATTTTAAAATGACAAAGTACCCATTCAGTTGCTTTACTCAAATATTATTTCATCTTAAACAAAATTACCTAGAAGTACGCTGTATGCAAATAAGTACAGTAAAGACATTGACAAGTATTTAATCTCTACTAGGCCACGATCCACCTAAGGAGAGAGACCCAGTCATATTTTCTTTTTTATTTTTAGAGCTTAGCATAATATTTAGCATACAATAGAGTCTCAATAAATGTCTGATTCAATTAGTATTTAAGGGTGAAGTGTACATTTCACAGAAAGAGAACATTTCGCCTCTGGAAATTGGCAATGACTACCTTAAAGGGGAAATATTTTACTGTTGAGAAGTTCATTTTGTAAAAGACACCTGTAAAATATTAAACTTAGTTCAAAAATGGTTTATCATCAGAGTCATTCATTAGCTGTTTAAACACTATGTGGTAATAATAATTTAAGATGTACTCTTAAATGCCAGAACTTATGCCTATAGGAGTCAGGTTGTCTTTAGAGACAGAATTTTTACAAGGGTACCCCATTTATTACTATATAAAGAGGTCTCTGTACCCTTTGATACCTTGGTTCAACTGCAGAGCCTGTTTCTTCAGTTATGGTCTGGTTATGTTTTGGGGAATCCATAAAGTTGATCAAGTCAGGTTCTGCTAAACTGGATACAGGTTTGTGCTCCAAGGATTCATTTGCCAATGGAATGCTTCCACTTTGTAAACTGTCACCAGAGGTACTTGGTTTCAGGAAAAAGCTACATATGGAAAAGGGGGGGAAAAAGAGCCTTTAAAAATCCTCAAGTCTTCTAAAATTCTATCATATTTAGAATCATTTTATTGATAAAGCAGTTATTAATTATATATAATCCAGAAGGAAAACACTGCCTATTTCCAATACACACACAGACCTCTCTCTCTCACATTCCTGCTCTCATTTTCTCTTCCCTTCCTACCTAAATTTTTCAAATACAAGGTTGGAAATGGTCCGATAAATGATATTCCAATTTTTGAGAACCTCTAAAGAAAACTATGAAGGAAGAATGGAAGCAAAATATTTTATTAATTTCCTGAGTTAAAAAAAAATAAAGAAGAGCTGCAGTAGCAGCATTTTAAGATGTATTAACCTATAATTACTTATAATGTCTTTTATCATTTATAAATCTCCATCTTGTTTCTAGTCATTTCTTCTCTGTTCATTGTTTTATTTACATCTTATCTCTCTCCTTCTCTCTTTGGGTGGACTCAAGGAGGGAAGGGCCTTGCAAGGAACATTCAGAGAATTTTCTGAGGTAATGGTAATGTTTTCTAAGAGTTTAATTTATATAAATGCATGCATTTATTCTTCAAATGGTATGTTTAAGATTTGTACATTTTGCTGTATATCAATTTATCTCGAAAGAAAAAAACTGTCAATAAATACTGAACTCTAGTTAATGATATGCATATCAGTCTTTGGGGGAGAAATGTATTAATATCTATCTTACCTTCAAATGAATAAAAATTTAAGATAGATTGGTGGAGAAACAGATAGGTGATAGACTTAAGTATAGTAAAGTGTAAATTGAAGGACGCAGGGGTAGATATTGGGTGTTCATTGAAAAAAAACTTTTTAAAATTTGTTGTAAGCTTGAAATTTTCTATAACAACATATTCAGGGGACAGACTTACTAATGCTCCTTTATATCCAATTTGAAAAATATAAAATAAAATGCTTGTCAAAACAGCTTAAAAACACAATTAACTCAACAAAAAAGTACAGGACTTATGGAGAATAATTTAAACCTGCGTTAAAGGACATAAAAGAAGATCTGAAAAAAAATACAGAGATATACCCGGTTCATAGATAAGACAATAATTTAGAAAAGTCGATTTTCCCCAAATTAATCTATAAATCCCAAAGAAAACTCTAGTTGGATTTTTTTTTTTTTTGAAGAACTCAAAACTTATTCTAAGAATTCATAGGAAACAGCAAGCACACAAAAAATAATAACAATAAAATCCAAGAGAGGGAACTCACTCTACTAACCAGATATAACACAAAGACCAAGTGACGAAAACAATATGGCATTAAGAAAAACAGCAAGAAAATGCGGAACCAAGTAAGGTATACATGGGAACTGAAATATGATAAAGGTGACACCACATGTCAGTGAGGAAAGGATAAGTTATTTAGGAGATAATATTGGGATAACTGGATTGTTATATGGGGGAAAAATAAAAGCTGGATCTCTACCATCATATATAAAAAGCAGAATAAAGATATATTAAAGACCTAAACATCAAAAGTAAAATATAAGCAAAAATGTTCAAGGATAAAAATTTCAGGTCCTAGGGATAGGGAACACCTTTAAAAACAAGATTCCAAAAGTACAAATTGCAAGGTAAAAAATTAATGGATAATGACATCAAAATTAATGCTTTCAAGTAATTAATATCAATAATATTCAAGTCAAATCAACAAGAAAAAGAAAGATCAATAGAAAAATAGGCAATGAACGGCCGGCCCTGTGGCTGACGCCTGTAATCCCAGCACTTTGGGAGGTTGAGGTTGGTGGATCACGAGGTCATGAGATCGAGACCATCCTGGTTAACATGGTGAAACCCAGTCTCTAATAAAAATACAAAAAAATTAGCCGGGCGTGGTGGTGGGTGCCTGTAGTCCCAGCTACTCAGGAGGCTGAGGCAGGAGAATGGCGTGAACCCGGGAGGTGGAGCTTGCAGTGAGCCGAGATCGTGCCACTGTACTCCAACTGGGCGACAGAGCGAGACTCATCTCAAAAAAAAAAAAAAAGAAAGAAAAAAAGAAAAAAAGAAAAATAGGCAATGAACATAAGCAGCCAATTCACAGAAAATGCTAGAATAGGCCAGATGCAGTGGCTCACGCCTGTAATCCCAGCACTTTGGGAGGCCAAGGTGGGTGGATCACCTGAGGTCAGGAGTTCGAGACCAGCCTGGCTAGCATGGCCAAACTCCGTCTCTACTAAAAATACCAAACTTAGCTGGGCATGGTGGTGGGCACTTGTAATCCCAGCTACTCAGGAGACTAAGGCAGGAGAATTGCTTCAACCTGGGAGGCAGATATTGTAGTGAGCCGAGATCGTGCCACCGGACTCCAGCCTGGGTGACAAGAGTGAAACTCCGTCTCCAAAAAAAAAAAAAAAAGGCTAGAATAACAAGTAATGAAGAGAAACTCAAATTTGTCAGTACTGAGACAAATTCAAACAACGCCAAAATTTAAAAAGTGATAATACCAAATGCTGGTAAGGCTATATAGAAATGAGAATTCTTAGGTACTATTTGTGGGAGTGTAGCCATCTAGGAAGCAGTATTTTGTGTTTACTAAAATCATGTATGAAAATGATCTTACTCCAAGGATTATTGTTTTTTTAGAGAAACTACTTCACAAGTTCAAAAGGGGTATGTATTTTGCAGTACACTGCATTACTGCAGTGGTGTTTGTAATAACAGAGAACTGAAAGCAACTGAAGTATCTAACACTAGAATAACGGATAAGTAGAAAGATATATTAACTTTCTGTAGCAGAAAAGGAATAAACTAGATGTACATATAGTAACTCAGATTTTAAACTGAGTAATAAAAAGAGATAAAGTTAGATATATGACACTTAGCAGAGTCAGTGTCATTGTAGAACGAGGGAATGAGGGTGGGAATGAGGAAAGGAGGATAAATACAAGAGGGCCTTTGCACAGGTCAAAGATGATGGTGTGTCAGGAATTAAAGAGTATGATTTGACTTAGCGCCACACCTGAAGCTAAAAGAAAAAACAGAGAAGAAACACCTCTACAATGAAACGGTGTGATCTCAGCTCACTGCAAACTCCGCCTCCCGGGTTCAAACCATTCTCCTGCCTCAGCCTCCTGAGTAGCTGGGACTACAGGCATGTGCCATGGTGTCAGGCTAACTTTTTGTATTTTTTTGTAGATACGGGGTTTTGCCATGTTGCCCAGGCTGGTCTCAAACTCCTGACCTCAAGTGATCCACCTGCCTCAGCCTCTCAAAGTGCTGGGATTACAGGCATGAGCCATTGTGCCCAGCCTAAATGTTTTGGGTTTTTTTTGAGACAGAGTCTCACTCTGTCACCCAGGCTGGAGTGCAGTGGTGCAATCTCAGCTCACTGCAACCTCTGCCTCCCAGGTTCAAGCAATTCTTCTGCCTCAGTCTTCCGAGTAGCTGGGACTATAGGCACATGCCGCCACACCTGACTACTTTTTTGTATTTTAGTAGAGACGGGGTTTCACCACGTTGCCTGGTCTCGAACTCCTGAGCTCAGGCAATCCACCCGCCTCGTCCTCCCAAAGTGCTAGGATTACAGGTGTGAGCCACCACACCTGGCAATGTATTTTTTATAAAGCAGCTAAAGGCAGGAAATAAAAAGTTCAATTTGTTCCATAAAACGAACGGAATATTAAGTATAATTCCTTAGGTCAGTACAGAGTTACCAAATTCTCAATTATTTAATGTATAACTATAGATCAGCTAGTCTCCTTTCTATTGCCTAGAATTTGGTCATTTAACTGCACAGAATACTACTAGGAAGTGCAAGTGATAAGAGAAGAATTGAAGCCTTTTTTCCCCCTTTGTTTCTTCTAAAATATATACTCACTGCAGCTTCAAACTTTCGGGCTCGAGAGATCCTCCTGTGTCAGCCTTCCTAGTAGCTGCTACCACAGGTGCACACTACCATGCCCAGCTAATTTAAAAAAAATCTTTTGTAGAGACAGGGTCTTGCCATGTTGCCCAAGCTGGTCTTGAACTCCTGACCTCAAGCAATTCTCCCACCTGGGCCTCACAAAGTGTTGAGATTACAGCATGAGCCACGGAGCCCAGCTGATAATCCTACTTTAAATAACATGGTAAAGTAGACTCCCACATTACTAACATTTGCTACTCAAATACTGAAGGTGAAGGACAGACAGGAAGGCAAACCTGGAGCATACCATGAATATTTCGGTCTTCTCCCAGAAGTCATGTTTTTTGAGGGTACTTACTTCTTGAGAGAGCTTTTTAAGACTAACCTTGCAGAACCTCTCAAATCTTTGAATTCTATATTGAGAAGAGGCAAGAAGTTGCTTTTACAGAATGGACAAGCTGTATTCAAATTTGAGTCATCTGCTGTCCATCCAGCCATAATTTCTTCATCATAAACTAAAGTTCCACAAGCTCTACACTGTGAACAACTGGACATCAAAACCTAAAAACAGAAAAATGCAGATACTGAGACCATTTAATAAAAATTAATCTTAACAGGCATTCTCTTGAGATAATGGGATTTCATTTATTCTACTGATCAAATTTGGAATTATTAATAACAGTTCTTTTATTTCACAGGTAAACTATCAGTTCATTGTCTTACGTAAGACATCAAGTAAATTCAACAAAATGACTTATTATACTGTCCACAAGGGTGTCATAGAATCCTGTTAAATGCCATTCTGCAATAAAAATATGCTTACAGCTACTTTATCATGAACTGAATATAGAACTTTTACCTCCATTGCACAATTCTGATAGATGCTAGACATGCTGGTATTTTGAGAAGAACCATGATCTGATTTTTCAAAGTCTTGCCCTTTCATGCCTCTTGGAAATGGAACTTCACCTACAAAGGAATAAACATCATAACACCTTAGGTAGGGAATGTCCTTGTTTTTTGAAAATGCATGCCAAAGTATTTAGGGGGAACATATCATAAAGTCTGCAATTGTTTTTCAAGTGGCTCAGTATAAAAATGTATGCATACATAGAAAGAGATAAAGTTAACAACAGTTAATTAAATCTAGGTGGAAAATACATAACTGTTCATTATACAATTCTTTCAACTTTTCAGGATATTTGAAATTTTTTTTTTTTTTAAAGACAGAGTCTCACTCTGTTGCCCAGGCTGGAGTGCAATGGTGCAATCTCGGCTCACTGCAACCTCCACCTTCCAGGTTCAAGTGATTCTCCTGCCTCCGCCTCCCAAGTAGCTGGGATTACAGGCGCATGCTGCCATGTTCAGCTAATTTTTTTTGTATTTTAGTAGAGATGGGATTTCACTGTGTTGCCCAGGCTAGTCTCGAACTCCTGAACTCAGGCAATCCACCCGCCTCGGCCTCCCAAAGTGCTAGGATTACAAGCATGAGCCACCATTCCTGGCTCGGACATTTGAAATTTTTATAGTAAAAAGTCAGAGAAAAAGAACAGAATCATAATTTTAAAAAGTAGCATGGAGTAAGAAACTTCAATGACACATCCTAGAGATTCTCAAACTCTGGTATACATCTGATTAACCCAGAGAACTGCTTAAAAATACACATTCCCAAGGCCCCATCTCACAAATTCAATCTCAGAAGTTTTAGCGTTAGGTTTGGACATTTGCATATATTTTGAAACAAATTCCCCAGATTATTCTGATGCATGCCAAAGTTTGAGAACTAATGATATAATCCACGAATATATACAACTAAACAAAGGCAGTAGGTGGCCACAGCAGTTATAAATCATAGAAGATCAGAATAGATCATAAGGCGGCTACTATTAAAAATCTCTCAATCATCTCAACAAATGGGGCTTATTGAGTGGGGAGTTACAAGCATCTAAATTAAAATAAGCAAAGGCAGGCCAGGCGCTGTGGCTCTCGCCTGTAATCTCAGCACTTTGGGAGGCTGAGGCAGGCAGATTGCTTGAGATCAGGAGGTCGAGACCAGCCTGGGCAACATGACAAAATCCCATCTCTTAAATTAAAAAAAAAGCAAAAACTATTATAAAGCAAATGAAGAAAGGATAATCCTTCCCCATACCTGTTGGATAATGCAGTTTTCCTACATCTCCACTACTGCTGCTACTGCCAAGGCTTGTGTTGCTCTGGGTAAGTTCACTGGGGACCAATCCTGAGATACTTGTGTTAGGCGATATATTCTCCCCCAAAATATGGTCTTCTAGGCCAGCCGGGAAGCTGTAATCTCTATTAGTTTCCTCCTTTAATTGAAAAAAAAAAAAAATTCCACACACATAAATAATACCTTCTCCACTGAAATATACTCACTCTACCCTTTTCAGAATTAAACTCTATAATCCTTAAACAAATCATCATCCCCACATTTTTCAAAACCATTTTGAAATCTCCTATTATTTGGAATTTCCCTTCCACACTCCAAGACATTCAAGCCATAAGCAACAATACTTTAAAAAAGATCGTGGTGTGCCTCAGGTGTATGTGGGAGGTCTGGGTGTCTCTCAATATTGAATCTTATAAAATAACAGAATTCTAGGGAGCTCACTGTCTCTAATGGAATCAGGAATCCCTGTTTATGAGTAGGGGTTTTTGAGTTAGCCAGATTGTGACCTTGTTCTCCACCATTTATTAGATATGTAATCTTACAGAAATTACTAAACTTCTTTAACTTTTAATTACATAATTTTAAAATATGGATAATATGAGTTGTTTCAAATAAAGCTGCTGTGATAATTTTGGCTAGGAATCTGAATGTTCAGAATAACAAATATCAATATTAGAGCCACGAAACACAAACAAAGTTTCAAACACTGTAGCTCTTAACCACATAAGTGAATGTTGAAGCTTGAGGTAGAAAACATTTTAACAATCAGGTTTTTTTGCTTTAAAAACGAAAGATTTGTGTGTTCCTTGCCATAAAACCATGTTACATGATTTGCAAAAATTAAATACAGATAAGCAAAACAAGGAATAAAAAACACTTATGATCAACAGTCAGAGAATATAATCAAAATCTTGATATATATCTTTCTAGTCATTTAGAACATACATATAAAATCATATAATAAATCTTTACAAATTTTTAACCTGTACTTACGTAATTATTTTAATGTCATTAAATTTTCTAATTATTTAAACCCCTGTGAACTAATCTGTTTTACTGATACACTATTATTTACTAACTCCCCCTGTTGCTTAAACATTCAAAATGCTTCAATCTTATATAAATTACATTGGTAAAATTCCTCTATTTTTACATACACTTCTAATTACTTCCTTAGATTAAACTGCGGATGCAAGTTAAAAACATTTTATAGACTTTTAATTTATTCCTTAATTTGTAAATATTTATTAGGTATATCCTATTTGCCTTTTGCCAGGTACTGCTTACTGGTGCCAGGGCTGTAACAATGAAAAGACAAGACAAGATCCACAGTGACTTGGAATTTACAGTGTCATATATTCCAAGTCCAAATATCCCTGTGGAATGTACTTCTGTTTTTAACAGTTAGATAATTTTTTGGGGGGTAGGGGAGATAGGGTCTCTGTCGCCCAGGCTGGAGTGCAGTGGTGTGATCTCGGCTCAACGCAACCTCTGCCTCCCAGGCTCAAGCTATCCTCCCACCTCACCTTCCAGAGTACCTGGGACTACAGGTACATGCCACCACATCCAGCTAATTTTTTTGTATAGATGGGGTTTCGCCATGTTGCCCAGGCTAGTCTCAAACTCCTGGGCTCAAGCAAATGCTCACCTCAACCTCTAAAAGTGCTGGGATTACAGACATGAGTCCTCATAACCAACCTCAATAAAATTTCAAAAATAAAACAAAGGCCAGGTGCAGTGGCTCATGGCTGGAATCCCAGCACTTTGGGAGACCTAGGAACACTTGAGCCCAGGAGTTCAAGACCAGCCTGGGCAACATAGCAAGACCATATCTCTACAAAAAATAAAAAATTAGCAGTCATGGTGGTGCACGCCTGTAGTCCTAGCAATTAGGAGGCTGAGGCAGGAGGATTGCTTGAGACCAGGGGGTCGAGGCTACAGTAAGCCATGATTGTGCCACTGTATTCCAGTTTGGGTAACAGAGCAAGCCCCTGTCTCAAAAAATAAAATAAAATGATACACTCTTTTTTTTCTTTTTTATCATAATGCCAGATTAAGACACTTTGGAAGTTATTTTATTTTGCCTTCCCTTGACTGACCTTGTAAGCTCTTTAAATATGAAATAGCTAATTTATAATGTTCAATACCATACTTTCAATTCAATTATTATTTTGTCTATAAAGTATTCCTTCAAATGGTATAAAAGTCTTATATGTCTAATTTCTTTTTTCTTTTTTTTTTTTTTTTTTTGAGACAGAGTCTCATTCTGTTGCCCAGGCTGGAGTACAGTGGCATAATCTCGGTTCACTGCAACTTCCGCCTCCCGGGTTCACACCATTCTCCTGCTTCAGCTTCCTGAGTAGCTGGGACTACAGGCACCCGCCACCACGCTCGGCTAATTTTTTATATTTTTAGTAGAGATGGAGTTTCACTGTGTTAGCCAGGATGGTCTCGATCTCCAGACCTCGTGATCTACCCGCCTCAGCCTCCCAAAGTTCCGGGATTACAGGTGTGAGCCACCGCGCCCAGCTTATATGTCTAACGTCTTTTCCCATGTGTCTAATTCCGATTTAGATCTTTAACAATCTGAAATTGATTATATTATCTTGAAAGTGCATGATGCTTTAAGCTTCCATACCATTTCACATTATTCTTTTAGATATACTCTTCTGACACTCTTCTTACAGCTTTAACCCCAAATGTCAAATTTATCCTTCAAATCCTAACTTAGATATCACCTGCTTTGCTTTTTTTCCCGATAGCCCCCAACCTGAATCTCTTTTCATATATTGCTCTTTGGTATCTTCTCCTGAGATATTGCTTCTAAGGTAACAGCATGGATTCTAGATCCAATCTCTTTGACTTCAAGTCATAGTTCTACTATTCCCTAGTTAGCCTCTCTGAGTTTCAAATATCATCTAAAAAATCAGGATAACAACAGTACCACCCTCATGGGGTTGCTATGAAAATTAAACAAATACATATGTTTGTATATATTAATATATAAAAGCAGACATACAACTTATAACAGTACCTAGGACACACTGTTAAATAATGAGAGCAAACATTGTAGGTATCTGCCTTATCTACTAAAGTCCTCAAATACTATACAATTATTTGCATACAAGGTGAAATTTCAATTTTTTTCTGTAAAACAAGCAAAACTTACTTTCATTTTTACCAAAAGATCTAATGATTAACTCTATGTGTATAACGTTTTTTAAAGACAATTATTTTTGCCATGTAGTATGAAATCTATGGATTAAACTTCAGCTTGACTTTATATGTATTAAGGAGATTACATAGGTAAAAATTATTTTAAAAGTGAATGCTACACAAATATAATATGGCATTTTTATTAACTTCAAACACTAATCATTAGAGCTTTCAAAGAAATAAATCATGTTTTAGTTTAGACTAGTCTATGGAATTATAAAATGGTCCTGATATTCTATTTCTATATTATTAACTTCCTTACATATATGGTTCAAGTTACTTCAAGAAAGAAAACAAATATGCATAGTTTTTAAATATGAAAACCAAAGTTACCAGCACTCTCTTAATAATCCTTCATATATTTTTAAAAAGATATACAAACATTCCAATATCAGATAGACTACATAAAATATAAAAACCAAAGTTACCAGAAATCAGCCAGGCACGTTGGCTCATGCCTGTAATCCCAGCACTTTGGGAGGCTGATACAGGTGGATCACCTGAGGTCAGGAGTTCAAGACCAGCCTGGCCAACATGGTGAAACCTCAGCTCTACTAAAAATACAAAAATTAGCTGGGCATGGTGGCATATCCCTATAGTCCCAGCTACTCAGGAGGGTGAGGCAAGAGAATGACTCAAACCCGGGAGGCAGAGGTTGCAGACAGCCAAGATCACGCCACTGCACTCCAGCCTGGGCACAGAAATCTCTTAACAATAATATATATATTTCTAGAAAGATACTATAAACATTCCAATAACAGACAGACTACACACATAAAGCTTTCTTACCTCATCATCTGAGTAGCTGTAGGCAGATGCAACAGCTACCCACATCTTACTGGCTACAGTCGCTGCTTGTTTCATACCAGATTTTAGGACATCTATCTTGGGCCCTGAGAGTATATTATCCAGCTTTAGTCCTGACAAAGAATTTACTACAGAACCCAACGAGCCATGTGGCGAAGAACGTATCAGTGCTGACAAAGAAGTTGAACGTTCTTTATGAGTTCGAGAGGGGGTTTGCTGCTTGAAACGCCCAGTAAAAGTTTTAGACCTGGACACTGCAGGCGAGCTTTTCTCACTTTCAGGATTTTCCTGTGCTGGTGAACCATGATCTAAAGGTAGGCTTGATCTCCTCTCTAGAGCATGAATAAATGCAGTAGTCATGCCAGACTCTCTGTTTTCCTCTCCATGTAATTCCATACTAGAAGATTTACTACCTAGGGGACTTTTTAGGTTCATATAGCTTTCTATTTCATCAGCCAGATTACGTGCAATAACTGGAGAAAACAACTTATCTTCAGAATCAAGAGTTTCTCCCCCTGAACATTCAGTGGCTAAAAGAGACAAAGGATCTAGTCCAGTTTCAACATCTTCCCTCTCAACCTCCTTAGCAATACCATATAAACTACTTCTCTTATTCCTCAGATCTTTGGATCCTGTTTTCAAGTCTCTGGACTGATTACTGTTACTATCACTTAGTAGACTCTCATATGTATCCTCTGTTGCAGTAGTTTTAGGTATATCATCAGTCACAGGCTCAAGGAGTTCTTGGCTTTCCTCAAGCATCTCTGGCACCGGAGATGATCTGTACTCAGGATTCCAAGTACTTTCAGACACACAAGTCCTACTATCAGGTAGGTGACAGCTAACATTCTCAAAGGTATGGGTTCTTGTGATATGAAGTGGAGAAGTCTTAGGACATGTCAATGCTGCTGTGAGAATCTTAGCATCTGCTCCCATCATGATAGCCATTTCACTTGAATTTGAATCCAAACTATTCTTCTTAAGCAACATTCCTGCTCGACTTTCAGAACTAAAACTACAACTTCTCTCAGGAAAATGCTTTTGTCTTTTTTCTCCTCTATCACCATTCTTCTTGAGATTAGTAGCTTCGCCAAAGACTGCATCTTCAACTGGATCTTGAGTAGAAACCAGCACATTTGATATACTACCTAAAAGGGAAAGTAAAATATTAACGATGAATCTATTTTCCAAGTTAACTTTTGTTAAAATGTTTATTGTTTTCCTGATTATGAATGTGACATATACTCAGAATAAAAGATCCAGAAAATTTAGAGGCCATAAAGAAGGTATTTAAAAAAGTGCTCTGGAAGAGCTATTTAAACCTGCCTCCCAGAGATAACATTTTAATGTATAATCAGTCTTTCATCCTGTATGTATATAAACACCCATTTAAAAAAACAAATCATGCAACATATGATAGGTGGATATACCTGTGTTGTTCACTGAAATACAAAAAAAGAAAGAATCTCTTCCATCTTAGTTTTGTATCCAATTCAACAAATACTTGCCAGGAATCTACTCTGCAAAAAGCAAATTTGTAATCGCAGAGGAACTGTGTATTTGCTATACTCAAAGTCTTACTGCTGCAAAGTAAAAGAATCCGGAATGGAATGCCTAGCACTGGAAAATTCTAAGAAGGCTGATAAAACCTGAGTGGTTAAAAAATTACTCAGATATATCCATTTCTTCAACAAATATCTAAAGGTCTAGTAGTATCCACTATATGAGGTGCTAGGAATACAAAGGCAAATAAAACAGACATAATCCCAGCCTTCACAGAAGTCAGTCTTATTTGATCAGGTAGAGAAAAAATATGCTAATGGCCACAGCAGCTTCCCCCAGCTTTGGAAGAAGAAAGCAGTCTTTTACTCTTTGCTACCATGCAATTTGTTTCACTCCAAAAGCTATTATTTCCTATTTGAATCATTATTAGAACTTAAGTCTTCCTGTTACAGACTGAATGTTTGTGTCCCTCAAAATCCACATGCTGAAATCCTAACCCCCAGTGTGATGGTATTAGGAGGCAGGGCCTTTGAAAGATAATTTGATTATGAAAACGGAACCCTGATGAATGGGATTAGAGCCCTTAGAGAAGGAGAGCTCTCTCCTTCTCTGCTGTACAAGGATACAGTAAGTTAGCAGTCTGCAACCTGGAAGAGGGCCCTCTGCAGAACTCACCATGCTAACACCCTAATCCTGGACTTTCCAGACCCTAGAACTGTAAGAAATAAATTTCTTTCTTTTCTTTTTTCTTTTTTTTTTTTTTTTAAGTTAGAGTCAGGCTGGGCACGGTGGCTTACACCTGTAATCCCAGCACTTTGGGAAGCTGAAGCAGGTGGATCACCTGAGCTCAGGAGCTCGAGACCAGCCTGGGCAACATGGAGAAACCCTGTCTCCAGAAAAAAAATACAAAAATTAGCCAGACGTGGTGGCGCGGTAGTTCCAGCTACTTGGGGGACTGAGGCAGGAGAATCCTCGATTGCTTGAGCCCAGGAAGCTGAGGCTGCAGTGAGCCACGACTGCGCCACTACACTCCAGCCTAAGTGACAGAGTGAGAGTCTGTCTCAAAAACAAACAAATAAAGTTAGGGCCTTACTCTGTCACCTAGGCTGGAGTATAGTGGTGCAATCATGGCTCACTGCAGCCTCAATCTCATGGCCTCAAGTGATCTTCCCCTCCAGCCTGCCAAATTGCTGGGATTACAGGCATAAGCCACTGAGCCTGGCAGAAATAAATTTCTGTTGTTTATAAGCCATCTAGTCTATGGAATTGTATAGCAGCCTGAATTATTCATATTTAGGATTCTCATTTGTGTTTTTCTTTTCCTTTGTTTTCTTTTTTATCCATTGCTTTTTACTGTAGTCACATCATTTGTTTTGTTAAAAAGCATAAAAATGCCTGGGAGCTTCAAGGAAAAAAGCTGTCTTAGAAAAGATCTTTCTTTTAAACTTCAAGATTGATTTCAAGGTTCTTTTTAATCTTTCAAGTTAGTACTAATAATCATAATTATATAAATTAATCAGAATAAGCATTTAGAGATATTCTTTTAAGCCTTCATGGGAATTAAACTAGCCTATTTTACAACTCAAAATATGTACCTGCTTTGAAAGCTGTTCCCAATATTTGAGAAACAAATCTTTGCAAATATTACTGGTTCTCACAGTATTTCCAGGAATTTAACAGCACATTTTATTCAATGTTAAAAAAAAAAATTGCTATACTGACAAAAGCCCCATTATCCTCACCCTTCATTCTTAATATGAAAATAAGTTAAAAAGGGAAGGAAACACAGCAGTCCACAATGTCCAGTTCAATATTTTGAGAGGACGCTAAGCCTCTGACAAAGAAAACTCTTCCCTCCTTTTCCCCAGCATCTCTGCTATCAAGAGGTTGGGAAAATGGGATCTGCAATGTATATATCAATTATTTTCTCAAAAAACCTTTAGCCCCACCACCTCTTGAGCACTAACCAAACAAGTAATGAGTGAAACTCAGAGTCACGGTAAATACAAAGAGAAAAGACTTTAAGAACAGGAGTACTTTTACATTGGTTTAAGAAGCTGAACAAATTAATTTCTGTAAAGTCATACAATAGATACATCTTCAGACAAGACAGTCAACTTTAGAAAAGTGAACTGCAGCCACCACTAATGAAGGGCAAAGGATGCAGGCCAATTTCATCGTCTTTTAAAATCATATACTTAGACGTGTGCCAGAAGAGTCTTGGGAGGCCTATATATAATGAAAGTAGAAAACTCAAATTCAAGGGAGTCATACACACAGAGTTATTTAGTACAATAATCACAAATAAAAAGTGGCTTGGGGTACCTATAACAATGGCCAAAATCAAAGACCCACTGGCATATCTGTGTAGAGCGGAAATGACGTGAATCTTTTTCTTCCATTTCCCTTCAGTGATAGGAATTAACCGGCCACTCATAAGCCCTCTGGAATTTGATCACATCACTGCCTCTCTGTTCATGATGCATACAGGAAGCCCTACAAGTACACTTTCTCATTATCTAAAATGAGAAAGAGTGGCCAAATGGAGAACAGGCACCACAACAGGAAAGGGTATTCTAAATAACAATTAAACACACTAAATACTTCTTTTAAAAATCAAACACCTTTAAATAACAATATTTTCAATTTCTTTAGCTGATTTAGAGAATTCAAAAGTCCCTTCTGGCTCTTTAGCATGTTCATTACAATTAAGTCAAAAATTTAATGTCATTAAAGACACATACGTGTCTATAGACGTTTATTTTAAATATTTAATAACCAAAATGTAAAGACTTACCGGTGCTACTTTTCCTGCTGTTGATATCAAATATACCAGACGGAACTTTCACAATACTGCTGCCCCATGCAGGAGATTCAGTAGGACTGTGAGGCTCTGGACTAGGTTGTGAATGTTTTGCCACAATAGCAGAGGCATCACACACCTCTGGAAAAAAAAAATTTGGATGTTATCATTCCTACTTTTGCCAATATTAAACAGAAACCATATACTGACTTTTACATATTGTATGTATTTTTCTCCAACAGTCAGTGTGTCTATTTTACTTTAGACACAAAGTAAAATAGACTGTGTCTGGTTTACTTTATGCCATAAATGCTGCCATTAACTGAAATGCTTTGTTTAACCATTCAATAATCCTAACATAAAAGTTCTTTAGTGAATCAATAAAGTCTCTGGTCTTCAGTTCTTCTCATCACTTGGCAAGCAGGAGAGGGGCTTGCTTCTCCAAAACTCTGGAGTATAAAATAAGTAACATTAAATAAAGTATACTTTTGTGAAAGAGAACAGGAAGAGTGTCTTTCTTATTCCATAAGCCAAAATATTCCTTCATATTTTCATAAAATTATTACAACAAATTATCTCTGCCTTAATGAGTCCTATAAAAAACAGGAAAAACCACATAGACTTTTTTTTTTTTTTGAGATAGAGTCTTGCTCTTATCACCCAGGCTGGAGTGCAATGGCACAGTAGCGGCTCACTGCAACCTCCGCTTCCCAGGTTCAAGCGATTCTCCTGCCTCAGCCTCCCCAGTACCTGGGATTACAGGTGTCTGCCACCATGCCTGGCTAATTTTTGTATTTTTAGTAGAGACGGGGTTTCACCACATTGGCCAGGCTGGTCTCGAACTCCTGGCCTCAAGCGATCTGCCCGCCTCAATCTCCCAAAGTGCTGGGATCACAGGCATGAGCCACCGCACCCAGCCCACATAGACTATTTTTAACCTACCAATGAAAACTATGCACCTAGATATTTGAAGGACTGCTAGTGAAAGAGCCTTTCAAAATTAAAAATGGCACTAAAATAGAAGTTTTGATGACTCAAAGTTTAGTCCTGGTTCTGTCAAAAGTAGTTATGTAAATATGGCAAATACCTCAATGGGTCATACTTTCCTGCAAAATTAAGGGCTGACCTACAGAGTGTGGTGGCTCACACCTGTAATCCCAGCACTTTGGGAGGCTGAGGCGGGAAGATCACTTAAGTTCAGGAGGTCAAGACTAGCCGGGCAACATGGCGAGACATTGTCTCTACAAAACATAAAAAAATTAGCTGGGCATGGTTGCATGTGCCTGTGGTCCCAGCTGACAGGGGACTGAGGCAGGAGGATCATGAGGCCAGGAGACCAGGGCTGCAGTAAGACATGTTCTCGCCACTGCACTCAGCCTAGGTGAGAGAGCAAGACTCTGTCTCTAAAACAAAAAAAAAAAAGAAAAGAAAAAGAAAAAGAAACAAAGTCTCTTAAATTTTAAAACTTCAGAGACTACCAAAATCTACCTTATATGTACTGTTAAGTACATAGCATCTTAGGAGCCAGACCTTACATTTGTGAAAATAATCATCAAAGCTATCAACTAAGATAAACTTTTAATTATTAATAATGCAGGTATTATTCTAAGTAAAGTTCGTAAATATCAGGACTTAACCTTCTGTTTGCATTTTTGTTTTAGTTATCAATTCTCTTGTTGCTTGTTCTTCAGGCACATGAATTTCTGCATCATCCTTTATAAGTTCATCCTTAGACCCATATCCTTGGTCAGACTGACCACCTGTTAAAAAGAATGCAGACTTACATATAAATGTTTTCATATACTTATAATTCATATATAAAATATCAAAAGAAAATTCCACTGACCTACACAATTACGGTTAGACAAAAGACAAGAAAGCACACAAGGAACACAGAACATTTTAAAAATAATGATAAGCCGCAAAGAACAGTAGAAACAGGAACATCAAAGACTAAACACATTTGGAAGCACTACATCTTAATTTCTTCATCTGTAAATTAAAAAGATGTAGACAAGATGTTTGGAAAAGTGTCTTTTGAAGAGTGTCTACAGAATGCTACCTTCCCTGTAAGAAAAAAACACACATACATCTGCTTACTTTTGCAAAAAGAAATGCAGGAAAAATAAACCAGGAAACAGTAAAGATGGTTACCTACCACGGTTGGGGGGAAATAAGATGCAATGAATAAAGAGGGATAAAACTTCTCTATGTATAGCTTATGGTATTGTTTTTATCTCTGGAGATACAATACACTTCTGCATGTTAAAAAAAATTAGTAAGATAAAGGGGGTGCAACTGAATACAAATGGAAACAAATGAAGCCAACTATATTTCCCATGAATAATATAACCCCACTGAAAGGGCCAGGGGAGGACTAATCCAAGTAACTTTGAACACATTATTTTGAATATCCACCTTAAGCCTAAGAGTAATAGTCAAATCCTGAACTGCTTAGTAGGTTTGTTTTTCACAGAGAAATGGGTGTGACAATTCTGAAATTCTTTTTTATGTACAGTACACATATTTTCTAGCTTAGGAAAAAAGTTTAGAAGCAGTAACACTGTGGTAACAGTGATCCCAAATCTTGGCTTCTAAAATCTATTCCCCATGAGCAAGAACCTGGGGTCCCTGAAGAAATGGCTGATTCCAGAGCTCAGACAGAGAAGGTATAAGATTGAGCTAGAACATTTTGTTGTGCCAAAAAGGTAGTGTTCAGAAACATAATGGGAGAGTATCTAAAGGATATAAAAAACAGCTTAAAGGAGCTTCCACTGGCCCACACAGGGATAATTTGAGGACAAATAAGGGCAGTAATGAATTATATTTCAATGAATAAAACAGGAACCCATCAGTCCATACTGATAATAAATAAGAAAAAAACAGAGAATGGAGAATTTTCCATATACTAGAACATCGTCTTCTAAATTTGAAAACAGTGATAGAATTGGCAGAATCACCACTTTGTAGCCATCACAGTAATGACTGGTTCAGGCAAGCATCATCAATGGATGCCAAATTTAAAAGAGAAAGTGTCATGAGAAAGGATATTAGCACATTGTCTCAGAGTGTCCTTTCAAAAATAGCTTATTATCTGAGAGGAAGAAAAAGATTATAGTAACTAAGCACAGAGAAACCAGACAATAGTGAGACTAGGTGATCCAAATTAATATCACCGATGAAGGACAGACTGTGTATGCCTGTAGGATGTGACAACTTGAGAAGTATTCAACATCATTTATGTAGCACACCCATGGATGCATAACCTAATCGCTAGGAAATAACAGACAAACCCAAGTTAAGAAACATTCCACAAAATAATTAAAATGAATTCTTCAAAAAGGCCAAGGTCATAAAAGATTTTTTAAAAGGCTAAGGAACTGTGCCAGGTTAAGGAAGACTAAAGAAAGGGAGTTAAAGTACCACAAGGAACACTGGGATAACTGACAAACTTGGAATATAAACTATGAAGTAGTATATCAATGTTTTCTTCAATTTGGTAACTAAAGTGTGGTTGTATATAAGAGAAAATACCACTGAAATAATAAAGAGGTAAAAGGGCAAGATGTATGTAACCTGCTCACATGATTTAGGAAAAAGAAATGGTATGTGTATGCATACCGAATGAAAATAATAAAGCAAATGTGGCAAACTAAAAAGGAGGGAATCTAGATTAAAGATATGAGAGTTTTCTGTATTATTCTTGCAACTTTTCTGTAAGTTTGAAATTATTTTAAATATTTTAAAAGTCTGTTTTGACTTTAAAGTTCTATAATTTAAAATCAAAACTAAGATCAGGTACTAGAGAAAACAGTATAAAGATGTCAATAAAGGACACATAAAATAACATATGCAGTACCTCCATTTTCCATCACTTATTACACTGCCACTCAGACTCTGGGTTTGCCATACAACAAAAGAATTAATGTCTTTAAATACTACTACTTAGAATGACTAACTTCAGTCACTTTTTTACTAGCTCCCTCAAAAAGTCTGGTAAAGCAATATGGTGCCATGAAATGAACACTAGGCTGGGACTCGGGTAGATTAAAACCAAACATGCTCCTAACAGCTAAGTCACTCTGTACCAGGTACCAAGTGGAAAGATTCCACGAGATAATCCTTAATGAAATGAGCAACTTAAGCATCTGGGCTGAAAACCCCAAAAGCATCAAATGGCATTGTCAGAAGTTCTACAGAGGTACACCATCACTGCAAATTCAGTATGTGGCATTCAGTTATTTGAAATGCAGCTAAAATATAAATAAAGGGGACCTGAAAGTTTGCGCCCAACTACTGAAGTCTTTATACCAAACACCCAGGATTACTAGGAGACTGGTATTTCCATTAAAGGAGTAAATTGCCTCTATAATAAGATAAACTTAAAATTCTGAAGGAATAAGAGGAGAGGTGTTTATCTATTACTATTCCTGGTAAACGTTTACATACAAAAAATGTTTTTTGTTTTTTATACATGAAGCCCATTTCTTCTACAAGTATCATGAAAAAATATTAGATGAAATAAAATATGGTGGCTTTAAAATAAAAGTTTCATAAAAATTCTTATTTGTTAATATAATATACAAACATGATGGCAAACTGAGGAAGTTAATTACAAACAGGATTGTAACCTATAGCTTTATGTTGACTTTCAAATTTACACATGCTCCTGTAATTATATGAAGGTTGTTTTTAGCACAAGAATTCAGCAAGATCAGTTTTGGAAAGCAATAGCCACACCACCTCAACAGCTGAAACAATCACTTCTTCAATGCCTATAACACTATTTGTCACAATGATGCTACAAACCAACCTTAAAATAAGAATTTTAGCAAGGCATAATATATTTTCAAATAAGATAACAAATATGCTTTGCAAACTGACCATGAAAAGTTAGTTGGATATTTTCAATAGAGTCTATATATGATTACATTTACCTGAAGGAGAAAAGGCAAGAAAATGAAAACTGTTTACCACTAATAACAATACTTAAAATACAATGAAAGGTCTTTCCCCCACCCTTGCATGTCAGCAAAATTTAACCTAATAAATGGGAAATTACCTGATGTGGTTAACATTCAAGGGTAGCATTAATGCACACGTGTATCCATAGCTTCACGTCATACAAGTCTGTCTGCACCCCACACCATGACAGCCAAGGACAAATGCAGCACCAAGAAACAGCACAGAGCAAAAAGCAAAGCAACAAAGAGCAGAGAAAAGGAAACTTCAGTCATTGAGACAAGTTCATCAGATGAAGTACAGGAATTAGACCCAGAATTCTTTTTAAAGGAAGGCTTGAGATATTAAAAACAACCACAACAAAAAAAACAACACAAGAAGAAGGATGTGCAACACACATATATCTGCACAATGTGCTACTTTAGTTACACTTATTTCTAACTTCAGAGGAGAGGGATGGCTATGTACATAAAAGCAGCTTCAACAGCTTCTCAGATCTTAAAAAATGTAACTTAAAGAAATTACTTTCTCTCATTGTGTGACTTACTTCCTTCCCTCTTTAATATTCATACTCTTAAAATTTTAAGATACATTTTCTATTTAATTTTTTTAAAAGATTTGCAAGTTGTCACTACTTTTCAAGTTCCTTAACTCATGATTCCTAATTATAGCATACACTTTCATAAATTAATGATAAGCAAATACAAAGAAGCATCACGCTAGAGCACTGTGCACAGCACTCCCATACTAATTTTGTACTACAGGAAATAAAGAGAAGTGATCTGCAGACTCTATTGTTTCTCTTGTAAGTATACAGTACTTTCAAAGTAGTCATATCACACAAACTCAAGAAGGGAAGAAGCTTTTTGAAAAAGGAAAGATTTAACATGAGAGTAAGTGAACGGTTAGTAAAATCTGGATTTTAGTACCTGTGCTAGAGTGATTATCAATGGACTCAAGCCTGATTAAATCTCTGACGAAGACTGTGTGCTCCCCATTGTTAGCATCATTAGAACTATCCACGCTACCGTGGCTCACCGTGTCCCCATCACTTCCACCTGTGACATTCTGAAGAGCTAAAGATAAGGACAATAGCAATTCAATAACTCATGCATTGATAATCTCTTACACTAAACATGAATGACCCACAGTTCATTTATGGTTGCAGAACACTTTCTAAATTTCTGGAAAAAAATAAAAACAATTTTGGACTAAGATAATCTGTCTTTAAATGTATGTGAAAATGTCTACCAGAATTTAAGTTTTCTACTTCACATAGCTAAAAATTCATATGCCTATAAAGCTCATGGTTCAGCAAGGAAGTATATTTCTAATCACATGTATTACCTGATATTGAGGAGACCTGTGACCTTTGCACAGTCTTTTTAAGCGGCTGCCTAAACTGTGCCAAGCCATGTACCACATTCCGTACCTTCGTCCATAAGAAGATACCACTGCGGGTACTGCTAGGCCACGGGCTCTCCAAAACTACCTAAAGGTAAAATAAGGGTAAAAATAATGTTAATTAGCAATATCTGATTTTAAAAATTCATACATATGTGTGTGTATATGTTTATATATATACACACAAATATAAACAGTTATACTGGCCAAGAGGTATATAAAAAAATGCTAAACATTACTAAACATGAGAGAAATGCAAAGTAAGACTACAATGAGATATCTTATCACCTCGTACTTGTTAGAATCACTATTGTCAAAAAAACAAAAGATGTTGATTAAGGATGTGGACAAAAGAACCCCTACACACTCTTGGTAGAAATGCAATTAGTATAGTCATTAAAAAGATTCCTCAAAAACAGTATAGAGTTTCCTAAAAATATTAAAACTAGAACTACCATACCATCCAACAATCCTATATTACTGGGTATAGATATGCAAAATAAATGAAATCAGTATATTGAAGACCGATCTGTACTCCTATGTTTATTGCAGCATTATTCACAATAACCAAGATATGAAATCAACCTAAGTGTTCATCAATGTATGAATGAAGAAAATGTGGTATATATACACAATGAAATACTATTCAGGCTGAAATACAAAAGGAAACCCAGTCATTTGTGACAATATGAATGAACCCAGAGGACATTATAGTAAGTGAAATAAGCCAGGCACAAAAAGACAAATACCACATGATCTCACATATATATGAGATCCAAGAAAGTGAAACCCATAAAAGTAGAGATTAGAACTATTGTTACCAGGGGCTTTGGGAGGTGAGGGGAAAGTATCGGAAGATGTTGGTCAAAGGATACAAAATTTCAGTTCGATAGGAGAAATAAATTCAAGAGATCTATTAAACAACATGGGGACTACAGTTAATAACAACAGATTGTATTTTGAAAATTGCTAAGAGACTAGAAGTATTCTCACCAGAAAACAATGGTAAGTACGTGAAGGCATATTTTAATTACTTAACAGTTCAATTGAGCCATTCCACAATATACATATCTCAAAACATCATATTGTACATGAAAAATATATATACTTTTTGTCAATTTTTAAAAAATAAACATATTCCAAAACCTCCTTTAATAGGAGTTTCATGAATAACAAAACCTATACAAAATAATCATTCTCGATAAGCACCACAACTTGCCTACTGTCGATCCTACTTACCTTATTATAATAACCATAAGTAATAGCATTAGGCTTTATCCTAGCAGTTTTCATTTCAAATAAGACTCTCACTGCTAAAACAGGATGACCCCAAAGTCCACAAAGCTGCATCACTACTCGATAGCACACCTAACAAAAGAAAAAAAAAAAGGAAGTGTCAGTAATTAGTATACTATGAATTGTAGAGATTTTACTGAATTCTTTCCATGAAGTTATTATAAAGCAGTATTTTCTCCTTTGTTCTGCTTTGAGCATCTCAGCAAATTATTTTTAAGACCTATTCAGGCTGGGTGCAGTGGCTCACACCTCACAGCACTTAGGGAGGCTGAGGCAGGTGCATCACCTGAGGTCAGGAGTTTGAGACCAACCTGGCCAACATGGTGAAACCCCATATCTACTAATAGTACAAAAATTAGATGGGCATGGTGGTGCATACCTGTAATCCCAGCTACTTGGGAGGCTGAGGCATGAGAATTGCTTGAACCCAGGAGGCAGACTTTGTAATGAGCCCAGATCACACCACTGCACTCCAGCGTGGGCGACAGAGTGAAACTCTGTCTCAAAACAAAACAAAACAAAACAAAAATCTATTCATTAATGCAAGTATCATCATTATTAACTATTTCATATAAGACATATGTGTCCATGTTCCATTTGTTTGAGTAACTAAATCACCACAAAGAGAAAAACTATTACTCCTCATAATTTGAGAGGTAATTCATTTCTAAAATCAAAGATAGAGGCTGGGAGCAATGGCTCACGCCCATAATCCCAGAATTTTGGCAGGCCCACGCAGGCAGATCACCTGAGGTCAGGAGTTTGAGATCAGCCTGGCCAACACAGTGAAACCCCATCGCTACAAAAAAAAAATACAAAAATTAGCCATGCGTGGTGGCAAGCACTTATAGTCCCAGCTACTTGGGAGAGTGAGGCAGTAGAATTGCTGGAACCCAGGAGTCGGAGATTGTAGTGAGCCGAGACTGCACCACCGCACTCTAGCCTGAAGGAAAAGAGTAAAACTGTCTCTAAATAAACAAATAAATAAATAAATATAAATAAAATCAAGTATAATTAAAGTCTCTCTCTCCCCAATCACTATGCTTTCCATTCAATGCCAAAGGAATTAAAGACAGTATCTCCAAAATGCCTATAGAACAAATAGGATTTGTCTTCAAAAGAATGAGAAGACAGTTAAATATACTATAACATTGTTAGCAAAGACTTTTCATTTTTAATTCCAATCTAGTTCAAAATATCATTTATAGTTATCTTAACACCAAAAAAAAATTTTTAAGGGAAAAATAGCATTGGAAAAAGCTAAATAAGTGCCTCAGTTTCCTCAACCATTAACTGGATAGTATCAGTCTCTACTTCTTAGGATGGTTTCTAAGGCTTGAGAGAGAAAATGCATGAAAATGCCTCGTACATCATTCACTGAGTGCTTACTATGAACCAGGCACTTTAAGTATATTAAGTGATTTAACCTTCAAACTAACCTACAATTAAGGTACTAACTATTATTATCTACCTCAGTGGTTCTCCAGGAGCAATTTTGTTCTCTGGGAACATTTTTGATTGTCATGATCTGTGCAGGGAAACAGAGGCATATAGTTGGTAGAGGCCAGGGATACCACTAAACATCCTACACAATGTACAAGACACAAGACAGGCCCCTAAAATAAACAATTATGTGGGCCAAAACATCAATAGTGCCAAAGTTGAGAAGCTCAAAGCTACATTTTCAAATAGATAATCCAAAATACAAACAAGTTACATAGGCCAGGTGCAGCGGCTCGTATCTATAATCTTGGCACTTTGGGAGGCCAAGCAGAAGGATGGCTTGACACCATGAGTTTGAGACCAGCCCAGGCAACATATCAAGACCCCATCTCTACAAAAAATAAAACTAAAATATTAGATGTGGTGGTGTGCACCTGTAATCCCAGCTACTTGGGAGGCTGAGGCAGGAAGATTGCTTGAGCCCTGAAGTTCTCGGCTGCAGTGAGCTGTGATAGTGCCACTGCACTCCAGCTTGGGCACGAGTATATATATATATATATATATATATTTTTGAGTATATATAAATATTTTTTAATAAAAAAATATATTTTTAATGTATATCTTTAAATAGATTATATAACTCACCTTAGGACACAGGTCCTTAGTGGAAAGCCACTTACTAAAAGCCTATTCCCTATCTGCTCCCCAACAAAGTTAAAAGAACAAAAGGAAGCCAGCCACAGTGGCTCATGCCTGCAGTCCCTGCACTTTGGGAGGCCAAGGTGGGGGTTCAAGAGCCAGGAGTTCAATACCAGCCTGAGCAAAAAAGTTAGGCTCCATTCTTTAAAAATAAAAAAAATCAAAAGAAGAAAAACCATATGCCAGGCACAGGACTGTATGCCTGAAGTCCTAGCTACTTGGGAGACAGGTGGGAGAATTGCTTGAGCCCAGGAGTTCAAGGCTGCAGTGAGTCATGACCATTCAACTGCACTCCAGCCTGGGCGAGAGAGGAGCAAGACTCCATCTCTTTAAAAATAACAAACATGGCCAGACATGATGGCGCATGCCTGTAATCCCAGCACTGAGAGCTGAGGCAGGCAGATCATTGAGGCCAGGAGTTTGAGACCAGCCTGGCCAACATGGTGAGACCCCATCTCTATCAAAAATACAAAAAAAAAAAAATTAGCCAGGTATGGTGACATGTGCCTACAATTCCAGCTACTTGGGAAGCACAAGAGCTGTCTGAATCCAGGAGGCAGAGGCTGAAGTGAGCCAAGGACGCACCACTGAACTCCAGCCTGGGTGACAGAGTGAGACTCTGTCTCAAAAACAAATAAATAAGTAAAATAAAAAATAAACACAAGCATCAGCTCCATGTAACAGAGTAATAGTTTTATCTTTCCTGCTTAATGAAAATGCTTGAGCACACTTTAAGGCAACTTAGATCCAAATTTTATTAGAAGTACAAAAATAAAATTTACCTTAGAAACAATGTCAATTTGTTATACTTGCCTCATCTAAGGGATCCACATCTGTTTTCCTCATCTTAATAAGTACATCATATGCCTGCTGAAGTGCTCTGACTTTAGGATGAGAAACCCTAACATAGGCCGGAAGACAAATAAACCATAAACTGTAACAATGACTGAACAGACACTTGGCCCACTGTGATGGATTTGTATAACATCTCTTCGCCAATTTATGAGCTGTTTTTATTTCCTAGAAAGAGAATAAAATATTACGATATTTATTAAAATTCATTAGGGTGAGGGGAGAAGTGAGAAGGAAAAGGGAGAGGAGAATTTAAGTAAAACTTGACCCCTAAAATCAAGCACTTCAAAGTTGACTTTTGTGAGTGGCTTCCTGTTTATTAGTGCTAACGGTTCCCCTGAACACTCATTTACAATAATACTTCATACTATACCAAAACTATTTGTTAGCAAGCATGTGTCTCTTAACAGAGTAGAAATTAAGAGCAAATATCATTCATCTTTTTGTATTAGAATGGCTCATAACATGTCTTTTACAAACAAGGAACTCATTTTTGATGGGTGAAAAAGTGATATTCTTCTCACTCTTCCCTTCGCTAAAGTTTGAGATGCTCTAGGCTATCTCCTGCCAAGATTTCCACTCTGTCTTCCCAAGCTACAGTCTATGTTAACTCCCTCACTGACATATTCCTTAAAAAAGACCTATTTCTGGCCAGGTACGGTGGCTCATGCCCGTAATCCTAGCACTTTGGGAGGCCAAGGCGGACGGATTACAAGGTCAGGAGATCAAGACCAGCCTGGCCAACATGGTGAAACCCGGTCTGTACTTAAAATACGAAAATTAGCCGGGCGTGGTGGCGTGTGCCTGTGGTCCCAGCTACTCGGGAGGTTGAGGCAGGAGAATTGTTTGAACCAGAGAGTCGGAGGTTGCAGTGAGCCAAGACCGCACCACTGCACTCTGGCAACAGAGGGAGACTCCGTCTCAAAAAAAAAAAACAAAAAAAAAACCAATCTACTCCTTTGCAGTCAACATAAACTTTCCCACCTCCTAGTTTGATAGTCGTGTTTTCTAGTTCAGCTTTTCATTCTGATTTAGGTAGAAGAGAGAATAGGGTATCAAAATCATCTGCTGAGCTTTTTTTTTTGAGATGGAGTCTTGCTTTTGTCACCAAGGCTGGAGTGCAATGGCATGATCTCAGCTCACTGCAACCCCCACCTCCTGGGTTCAAGTGATTCTCCTGCCTCAGCCTCCTGAGTAGCTGGGATTACAGGCACCCACCACCATGCCCAGCTAATTTTTGTGTGTGTATTTTTAGTAGAGACAGAGTTTCACCACATTGGCCAGGCTGGTCTCGAACTCTGACCTCAGGTGATCCGCCCGCCTCAGCCTCCCAAAGCGCTGGGATCATAGAAGTGAACTGCCGTGCCCAGCCATCTGCTGAGCTTTATCAAACTATATATATTCCCAGAAACTACAGAGCCTATCACATATATCAGAATGCCATTTTATGCTTTGCACTAAAGATTCCTCCACTAGTCTACGTTCTAAATAAAAAAATTTGGAGGCCGGGCATGGTGGTTCATGTCTATAATCCCAGCACTCTGGGAAGCCAAGGCAGGTGGATCACAAGGTCAAGACATTGAGATCATCCTGGCCAACATGGTAAAGCCCCGTCTCTACTAAAAATACAAAAATTAGCTGGGTGTGGTGGTGGGTGCCTGTAATCCCAGCCACTCAGGAGGCTGAGGCAGGAAAATCGCTTGAGCCTGGGAGACGGAGGTTGCAGTGAGCCGAGATCGTGCCACTGCACTCCAGCCTGGGTGACACAGCGAGACTCCACCCTAAAAAAAAAAAAACAAAAACAAAAACAAAAAAACTTGGTATATTAATTTTACTTTTGAGCTCAATCTCCACAATACTTCAGTATATATTTAAAAACATATGCCCTTGTTTTTCTAAGATCCTATGATTCTTTTCTTTTTCAGTTAGCCTGAAAAAAAAATTCTGCTATAAATGAGATTTAGAGGCTGAGTTAGCAAAATTTTCTCATTTTAGAAATTTGCCTTTTGTTAGCTGGTAACAGTAAAAAAAAAATTCTTTAGTATTCTCTTCGAAAAACTGAAAGAAATATGAACTGTATGAATGAAATTAGGAAATACCTCAGGATATCTCTAGGATTTAGGGGTCTATCCCATAAATTAGTAAAATCTGAACTAAGATTTTCATCGTGAAATTTTCCACATTTTGAAGATCCCCAAAATGTCAGTGTATGTATAAAGGATGTTTAATTTTAACTCATATGTAACCACAGCTTAGTTCTTTATACCTAAATCACATATAGTAATAAAGCAAGATGTCTAGTTGTCCTAAGTTAACTCCCTTTGGATTATAATACTTGGAATAAAGTATATTTACATTAGCCATTAGGGAAATGCAAATTTAAAATACAACTTCATACTCACTAAATGGCTATAATCAAAAAGACAAACAATAACAAGAATTGACAAGGATATGTTGTAAAACTGGAACCCTCACACACTGCTGGTGGGAATGGAAAGTGGTGCAGCCACTTTGGAAAACAGCCTGGAAGTGCCTCAAAGGGTTGAACACAGAGTAACCATTTGACATAGCAATTTACTCCTAGATATATAACCTCCCGAAAAACAAAAACATACATCCAAACAAACACTTATACACAAATGTTCATTTGCAATATTCGTAATAGCCAAAAAGTAGGAAGCAGCCACATGTTTATGAACAGACAAATAAAATATGGTATATCCATACAATGGAATATTATTCAGCAATAAAAATTATTACTGATATATGCTGCAACATGGATGAATCCTGAAATGTTACACTAAATGAAAGAAGCCAGTAACAAAAGAATACATATTATGCAGTTCTACTGGTGAAATGCTCAGAATAGACAAATTTATAGACAGAAAACAGACTTGTGGTTGCCTAGGGCTGCTGGGGATTGAGAATTGGGGTTAATGGCTAAAGGATGCAAACTTTCTTTTGGGGTTGATGAAAATATTCTAAAATTAATTGTGGGGGTGATTGTACAAACCTGTAAAATATACTAAAAGCCACCAAATCATACACTTTAAGTGGGTATGCTGTATGGTATATGAATTATATTTCAATTAAGTTTTCTAAAAAGTATATTTGGTTCCTACAGACTCTTTTTTTTTTTTTTCTTGAGACAGATTTTGCTCCTGTTGCCCAGGCTGGAGTGCAATAGCTCAATCCCAGCTCACCACAACCTCCGTCTCCCAGGTTCAAGCAATTCTCCTGCCTCAGCCTCCCGAGTAGCTGGGATTATAGGCATGCACCACCACGCCTGGCTAATTTTGTATTTTCAGTAGAGACGGGGTTTCTCCATGTTGGTCAGGTTGGTCTCAAACTCCCCACCTCAGGTGATCCGCCTGCCTCGGCCTCCCAAAGTGCTGGGATTACAGGCATGAGCCACCGCACCCGGCCAATTCCTATGGATAGTCTTAAAGCATAAACATAAGCATTCGAAAACTTCAGCCTTGACTGATTGACAGATAGATAGATAGATAGATAGATAGATAGATAGATAGATAGATAGACAGACAGATAGATTAATAGATACACAGACTTTTTTGAGATGGAGTTTCACTCTTGTCGCCCAGGCTGGAGTGCAGTGGCAAAATCTCGGCTCACTGCAACCTCCATCTCCCGGGTTCAAGCGATTCTCCTGCCTCAGCCTCCCGAGTAGCTGGGATCACAGGCGCCTGCCACCATACCCGGCTTATTTTTGTATTTTTAATGGAGATGGGGTTTCACCAAGTTGGCCAGGCTGGTCTCTAACTCCCGACCTCAAGTGATTTGCTCACCTGAGCCTCCCAAAGTGCTGGGATTACAGGCATGAGCCACCATGCTCGGCCCAGACTTGATATTTTAAGTAGGCTTGCAAGAAATCTAGTTAAATTCAATAACAACCATAGTGAGTCTTCAAATGGTTGTTGTGGGTGATCATTCTAAACTATGAGCTGCATATTGCATATACATATTTTACATATTAAATGAACATGTATTAGATAAAGAATATCTGACCTGTTTAGTTCTCTTAGCCATGAGAGCTGGACTCTTTGTAATGCTACTCCCAGTAGGGTGTCTACTAAAACAAAGTTTCAACTCCTGCGGTCTGTCAAAAAGCTTAAGGTCCAGTCTTGGAAAGTATTTGTAACTAAAATAAAAAGCAAAAATAGAACTGCTGATTTAAAACACACCAACTCTTCATATTATTCCAGCGTTTAGGCAAATATTTCTAAACTTTAAATAGTACCCCAAATTATTTTAAATGCTTATATAGAAAAAATACTTTTTAAAATTTTTAAATGATATAACATACAGAGACCACCTTCATGAAAATTTTGTCTCTTCCCCACCCTACTTGTTATTTTCAATCAGTCTCTAAACCACAGAAAACTCTGATTAAAGGGAGAAATAACTCCTTCAAGAGAATCCATGTATTCCATAATTTATGTTTTAAAAAATTTTAGTATACTTCATAATTTTATGTTTTTCTTCATAAAATTACCTTGCATAGGTATTTAAAATAAAAAAATCCATAAAATCTTTATTTTAAGGATGTACCACAATTTAAGCAGTTTTTCACTGCTGGACATTATGAGGTTGTAGATTGTTTCTAAATTTCTCCAATTAAATATTTTCATATGTATATCTTTGTGAATACTTTTGCTTAATTTCATAGGATGAATATCCAATAATAGAATTTGCTAGGTCCATGTTTATCAAAAGAATTAAAATTATTATAATTAATATCAAATTATTTCAAAAAAGATTATACTTAAACATACATTCTAACTACTAGCATAACCTATTCTCAATGTCAAAAGTTTCTATTCATCAATTTGGTTTGCATTTCTTTGAATGCAAAAAACCATAACATGTTTTTATATTATTGACTTTGGCTTTCTTGGAAATTGTCTACTTATTTCTTTTGGCCAATTTTCTTCTAGGAGATATTGCCTTTCCATATTTGATTTTATCTTGTTTGTCAGTATCTGCATTCCAATTTCTAGCAGTTAAGCCAAAGTAGAAAAGAATTCTATAGTTAACATGAAATCAAAATAGTATTTAATTAACCCATTCAATCCCAGATATATTCTTCATTCTGATCCAGTCCTCTTGATATTATACATTAATTCTCTATTTTAGGAAGGTACTTACTTTACTTTCCATTTTAGAAATTTTTTTAGAAACACAGCCTAAGACAATAACTGTGTACGTACACAAAGATATAGACAGCAAATAACAACAAACAAATCCGTAAGAGGCTAGTTAAATAAATCATAATAAATGCATACAATGTCGTCATTACAAATGATAAGGCACAAAAATACTTAATGGCATGGGAAAATGTTCAGACCACTAAAGGCAAACATAGATTACAAAGGGAATCTACCTGATGAACTCATACATGCAATACATACACAAATAAATCCACATAAATACATGCCCACAATTGTTAAGAGACACAGGTACTGGTGCTAGAATGATGTATTAGTTTTCCATTTTCGTTTGATTTTCTAAATTTATTAAATTTATAGTAATAAAAAAACTACAAAATCCATTCTAATTTCTTAAAAGAGTCACATCCAAATCCTATCTTTTATCTTAAAAAAGAGTAAATTCCTGGCCCTCTACCTTAAGTTTTCTCGGAAAATTACCAATTCATAAGAATTTCACAGTCTTTGTATCAACAATAAAACTCCCAAAGTGAGCGGGAAGCCTCATAAAAGTAACATTTTTCTTCTTCAGAATTGAAACTTTTAAAGATTAAAATACAAACACTAAGGTAAACAATGATCAACATCTGACAATATCATCCAATTTTTAAATTATAACACCTAGTGGCATTTCCATAAAATATTTATCTACATTAGTTCACCAAATTAATAACGAAAATGAGTTTCACAAAAGACTAATATACATATCTACTAATAAAAATTAAAAGAAACTAATAGGCTGTGCCTAAATAGCTCTTTGAAAACTTCCTACTACCTGTACTTTGGTGACAGGTCCTTTCCATCATCAGGAGGTGGCTCTGGTGGCATTATAAATACAGTATGCTCACTTTTCTGTGAATCATCCAGTTCTATCAATCTGGTATCTTCTGCTGAATCAAAATCAACCTGAAAATAATTATTTTTCCCCAATTAATTTGCATACAAACAAGATCTAATTCTGAAATTTCAACCCTTAAAGTCTAAGAAAAACATACCTTATCTGATTTCTCTGTGCCTTTATCAGGAAACAACTAGAAAAAAAGAAAACAGATTCCTAATGAAAATGTCCACTATGAATTTAATAGACATTTTTATCTTACATTCTGATTTAGAAAAAAACTACCCCTTTTCAGTACCGGCTGATACAAAACATTGCAAAGTATATTTTTAGGCTAACTACATACTCTTAGGCTAAAGCATAATTTTTTACTTGTGGCTATTAGGATAGAAAACTATTTTGATTAGTCATTTTGTAAACCTTAAGACAAAAGATGACCAATCACAAGGTTATCTGGCTTCTCAAATAAAAAATTTCATTACTATTAAGCCCCTTTATTAGTGATTGACATTAAGCTTCTCATATAACTGGAAGACACTGGAATATCAATTTTGTAAATAAACAAAAATGTTGAATAGTTTTAATTATATACCTGGAATTTTAGATCACACTGATAGGAGAAAATTATTCAAATCTTCTAAGGCACATGAATCATGAGGGGGCCAAAAAAATTAACATTGTAATATTCTACCTTTTTTGGATACAATCTCAAATGTTATATAATATACGGTTTGCATAAAAAACTGGCCCCAAGATCTACTTAGCAAAAATAAGAATTATATTAAAAGTTAGGAAAAATTATAACCAAGTCATTGCTGTCAAGAATCAATTTTAACTTCCTTAGGATGGGTGGGTAAAGCTTTAAAATTTAACATTTCCATCTTCCATTAGAACAAAAGAAACATACTAGGCAAAAGAATTTGGAAAGACATTAAAACAAAAGAACACAACTTCTATTACCCATAAAACTAAACATTTTTTAATTTAAAAACCTAAATCTTAAAGTAAATCTTATTCATTTAAATTAAAAAAAAATAAACTCACAAGGCTCAAGGAAATGTTCTTAGTTTTACAACTCAATAGTTGTAAATGAAAGTGAGATTTAAAGAGAAAATTTACTGGCTGGACATGGTGGCTCATCCTGTAATCCCAAGGATTTGTGAGGCCAAGGTGGGAGGATCGCTTGAGCCCAGGAGTTTGAGACCAGCCTGGGCAATACAGTGAGACCTCATCTCTACTAAAAATTTAAAAAACTAGCCAGGCGTAGCACATGCCTGTAGTCCTAGCTACTCGGAAGGCTAAGGTGGGAGAATCACTTCAGGCAAGAAGTTTGAAGTTGCAATGAGCTATGATCATGCGACTGCAACCCAGCCTGGGTGACAGAATGAGATGCTGTTTCAATCAATGGATCAATCAATAAAGAGGAGAAAACTTGGCTATATGTGGTAGCAACTTGATACCACAAAGAAAATTATTCTTATATTCAGCTCAGAATCAGTAACACATACACACACATACACAACCCTATACTGTCTTCCTTATATCACTCTAGACTAACAATAACAATGATAATTATACAGGTAAGGCAAACTTTTTTTTCTAAACACTAGTATAAGTACAAACTTTTACCTTTTCTATGCAATCATCAAAAAATGCTAATCCAGTATCTTTATCACTTACAAAACTGCATTCTTCAATGAAACGAATAAAAATCTGTGTTTTGGATAAAAGGGTATAGAATTTTGCATAGGCACGATCTCGACTTTTTAAAAACCCTGAGGAAAACAAAATTATAATTAAATTCAAATTTTAAACTGGAATTCGATATTATAGTAAACATTAAACTTGTACTTATCTATATTACATTCTCTTTATCTATATGTGTATATATCGACATTTAAAGAGAAGCTTCTACAAATTGAGTATCCCTTATCTGAAATGCTTGGGACCAAAAGTGTTTCAGATTTCGAATTTTTTTTTTTTAAGATTTTGAAATATTTGCATGCGCACAATCAGATATCTTGGGGATGAGACCCAAGTAAACAGGAAATTCATTTATGTTTCATATATACATTATACACACAGTCTGAAGGGAATGTTATACAATACTTTCAATGATCTTGTGCATGAAACAAAGTGTGTGTTAAGTACTTACGTGTGGAATTTTCCACTTGTGGCATCATGTCAGCACTCAGAAAGTTTCGGATTCTGGGCATTCCAGGTTTTGGATTTTCAGATTAGGGAAGCTCAACCTGTAGTAACTACATATATAGCTCCTTCTGCCTAATTAAACCATGAAAAATACTTAACTTCTATCAACCCCTTCACTGAAATCTGAATCCCCTATAAGGAACCTCCAGCTCTACAACTTTTAAGTAGAAATTTCTCTGATACTCTGCATACTCTTGAGTCCACAGTCAATTTCCAAAGAGCCAATGTCCTTCCTCTTTAATGTCACAAGACCATTATTTCTGTATTGCTTTTCAAATTTCTGCTTATTAAAGTTTCAAGCATCTGGCTATTCCACCATTTCCTCTATTAATCGTAGTCCTCTATTAATTGCAGGGACACTCCTTCATTCACTGAAGACCAGGACATTTGATTCAAAGTCTCCTCCTTTCTAATCCCTACCACCATCATTCTTCCACACCCAGAAGCACAAATCATGAAAACACTTTAGGTTCGTCTTCATTCCTTTTTTTTTTTTTGAGACAGAGTCTAGCTCTTGTCCTCCAGGCTGGAGTGTGGCGGCATGATCTTGGCTCACTGCAACCTCCGCCTCCCAGGTTCAAGTGATTCTCTGCCTCAGCCTCCTGAGTAGCTGGGATTAGAGGTGCCCATCACCATACCTGGCTAACTTTTGTATTTTTCGTAGAGACAGGGTTTTACCATGTTGGTCAGGCTGGTCTCGAACTTCTGACCTCAGGTGATCAGCCCGCCTCGGCCTCCCAAAGTTCCGGCATTACAGGCGTGAGCCACTGCACCTGGCCTCTTTTCTTTTAAGAGATGGGTGTCTTGCTATGTTGACAAGGCTGGTCTCGAACTCCTGGCCTCAAGTGATCCTCCCATCTCAGCCTCCCAAACTGCTAGAATTACAAGCATGAACCACCATGCCCAGCCTTCATTCCTTGATTTTCAATGATCCTATGCTCCATCCTACCTCAATCACCAACTTCAACACACAGTCACAGTCCCTTGACTTTACTTGCTAGCATTCAAAGCAGCACTGCCTTCCAAATCTCTCATTTTCACATCACTTCCAGCCCATCACCTCTGCCTATCTGGTCTCTTTAATTAAGTATTTCTACTAAGTGTTTTAGCGTTTTTTATTGGGGGAGCAGAGAGGGAAGGCTCATTGAAATCTCCAATCCACTGGCCCTTTTACCTCCACGTACATCCTCCCATCTTCACTTCTTTCTCTATCTAATACTGATTCCATGCTATATCCATCATTTCAATTACTGTTTTGTCAATACTCTCAACCCTTTTGCTCTTTTGTCTTTCTGGTTAAACCTACCTAGCATAACCCAGCTCTGGAAGAATGTACTGCTTGCCTTCTCTGGATCTGCATTAGGGTGACTAAGCATAAGTTAAGGGGAAAAAAGTTCCACAACTAGGCAGATTAGAAGCACTTATGCCTTCATCCCTGACCAGCAATCCTACTACATTTCTAGAATCAATTTAATTTTCCTTTTCACATGTTTCCACAACTATTTCCTATTTGTATATGCTCTCCCTTCATGTTTTTGTGCCCCCTCCATACCCCGAAATGAGCATACTTTATATTGCAATGAAAATGCAGATCATTAAATAGAAACTATGTATACTATCTCACTACATAACTTATGACTCTTTAACAGTTATCATTCATTCCTTCTGTCTTTTTACAGTGGATATGTCCCTCCTCCTATCTAAGGACAAACCATCACATGACTTCAGGATTCCAGCCCCTTCCAGTGTTCTCGGGATAAATCTCCCTCTCTATTAACTACTTCTCTCTTTTTTTTTTTTCTTTTTTGAGATGGAGTCTTGTTCTATTACCCAGAATGGAGTTCAGTGGTGTAATCTCGGCTCACTACAACCTCCACCTCCCAGGTTCAAGTGATTCTCCTGCCTCAGCCTCCCAAATAACTGGGACTACAGGCATGCGCCACCACTCCCGGCTAATGTTTGTATTTTTAGTAGAGACGGACGGGGTTTTGCCATGTTGGCCAGGCTGATCTCAAACTCCTGACCTCAAGTGATCTGCCTGTCTCGGCCTCCCAAAATGCTGGGATTACAGGCGTGGGCCACTGTGCCCAGCCTCTATTAGCTATTTCTCATCAGCATACTCAAGTCTCTTTTTCTATCTTTAAAAAAAAAAAAAAAGCCTTCGATCTGCTCCTTCCCTTTTTTCTGTTGTTTTACTTTTTATAAAGGGCATGGCCATTCACTTGGTTGTTAAAGGCAAAACCCTCAAAGCTGCTCTTGACATCTCCCACTCTATCTTACATTCCATATTCAATTACCAGGTTCTACTTGATCTAATTCCTAAACAAATCATTCTTCTATTCACACTATCATCAATTAATCCAGGTCACCTCTAATAATCCCTAGAACCAATGTGGCTGCTTCCTAAATAGAAGATCCATGCTTCAATGCCTCCAGTGCAATCTCTGTATGGAAGCCAAGGAGATTCTTCTTTTTAACATTTCAAAGAGTGATTTTTTTAAAAAATGCAAATCTGATCCTATTACCTAATGAAATATCCTTTACAGGCTTCCAATTACTCTTAGGATAAAAACTGAAACCAGCACTAATCCTAAAACATCCTGCATAACCTAGTTAATGCCACCATTTCAAACATGGTTTTCTCTGCAGCCTTTCTTTGACGCTGTGGTCCTGATTCCCATCCCTTTTATATACTAATTAGTAGAGAAAAGCTTAAATAAAATAGAAATAAATTATTCTCCACAAGTTATAATGAAAAGGCTTTCTTTCCTTCTAGTGGATCCAGGCAATGATAGCAAAGGCTGCTAAACCAAATAAGTCAAAGGCTAACGGGTGACCTACAATGAATGAATGAGGCTGACAACACCTTAAACCTATTAGGAACACTAAAAGTAGGACAGCCAGACATGTATGTGCCTCTCAAGATGATGCAATAGGAAGAAGTGAGCACCATGTATTTTGGCACTTCTTGCCAAGATAATTAAACCTGAATCTAACCAAGCTGCTAGATCTGCACTGTTTAATTCAGTAGTCACTATCTTCATATGGCAATTTAGCACTTGAAATGTAACTGATCCAAATTAAGACACACTGTAAGTAAAAAATACATGCCAGAACTGAAAGATGTGGGCCAAGCGCAGAGGCTCAAGCCTGTAATCCCAGCATTTTGGAAGGCCAAGGCAGGCGGATCACCTGAGGTCAGCAGATCGAGACCAGTCTGGCCAACATGGCTAAACCCCGTCTCCACTTAAAATAGAAAAATTAGCCAGGCATGGTGGTGCACGCCTATAATCCCAGCTACTCGGGAGGCTGAGGAGGGAGAATCACTTGAGCCTGGGAGGCAGAGGTTGCAGTGAGCCAAGATTGCATCACTGCATTCTACCTGGGCAACAGAGCAAGACCGTCTTTATAAAAAAAAAAAAAAAAAAAAGATGTTTGTGAAAAAAATGTAAACGATTTCATCAATAATTTTAAAAATCAGATTACATGCTGAAATGCTACTATTTTCCCCCTATTTTTCACTTTTTTATTGTGGCTACTAAAATAATTTTAAATTTTACATGTGGCTTACATTGTGTTTCTACTGGACACTGCAGCTCTTGAACCTACCACAAGTTTACAGGCAATACAAGTGGTAGAAGAAATGGTAAATAAGAACATAAGGTAAAATAAGCCAAAACCACATATACAAAATTCCTAGTTAATTACTATTGCTTTTTAGACCCAAACTTAAAAGTAGCACACCAAAGGATACCTTAGGACACTAATATTCCTTGTTATTTCTTCAAGGAATATTTCTCTGACCTAACTAGCACTATCACTGTGATCAATACTTTCCTTCAAAACACACTTCTTAAGATAGTTAGTATTTACATTTTGTTCTTGTCTAATGTCTGTGTCCCCTAGTAAACCAAATGCTGAACTGTTTACAATAAAACCTTAGGGCCTGAAAACTGAGTAAGTATCTTTTCAAATTCCTTTAGTGATGTCACTCCCGTACAATCCATATTCTTCATCTGGCATTTACAACTACCCACAATCTGAGCCCTAATCTTATTTTCAGCCTTATCTTCCACAGCACCTCTAAAGCTCATCACTCTGGTCAAATTGTACCATGTAATCTTTTTTCCCAAATGTGCTGTCATGAGTGAAACTGTGTCCCCCTCAAAATGTATACATACATATATATATATATGTATTTTTTTTTGAGATGAAATTTCAGTCTTGTTGCCCAGGCTGGAGTACAGTGATCTCGGCTCACCACAACCTCTGCCTCCTGGGTTGAAGAGATTCTCCTGCCTCAGTCTTCTGAGTGGCTGGGATTACAGGCATGTGCCACCACGCCTGGCTAACTTTTGTATTTTTAGTAGAGACAGGGTTTCGCCATGTTGGCCAGACTGGTCTCAAACTCCTGACCTCAGGTGATCGATCGGCTTGCCTTGGCCTCCCAAAGTGCTGGGATTACAGGCATGAGCCACTGTGCCTGGCCCAAAATTTATATATTAAGTTCCTAGCCCCTAGTACCTCAGAATGTAACTATTTGGAGATAGGGTCTTTAAAGAGGTAATTAAGCTAAAATGAGGATTATGGGGTAGACCCTAGTTCAGTAAGACTGGTAGCCTTGTAAGAGGAGGATATTTGGACATAAGACAAACACTGAAGGAAGACCACATGGAAAAAACAGCTATCTACAAGCCAAGCGAAGAGGCTTCAGAAGAAACCAAACCTGCTAACTACCTTCATCTCAGTTAAACCTCCAAAACCACGAGAAAATAATTTCTGTTGTTTAAGCCACCTAGTCTGCGGTATTTTGTTATGGTAGACCCAGCAAACTAATCTGCAGGCCTTGTGCTTTAGATCTTGATGCTACTTCCATTTTATTACCATGAATGATAATAGCTGTTATCATGAGTATTTTAAAGTACTTGTACTAGTTGCTTCACATATATTTTCTCATTTAATCTTCACAACAATGAAGTAGATATAGCCCCCATTTTATTAATGAGAACACTTTATTTATTTATTTTTTTTTAATTTTTTTGAGACGGAGTTTCACTCTTGTCACCCAGGCTGGAGTGCAATGGCACAATCTTGGCTCTCTGCAACCTCTGTCTCCCAAGTTCAAGTGATTCTCCTCCCTCAGCCTCCTGAATAGCTGGCATTACAGGCACACACCACCACACCCGGCTAATTTTTATATTTTTCGTAGAGGTAGGGTTTCACCATGTTGGCCAGGCTGGTCTTGAACTCCTGACCTCAGGTGATCTGCCTGCCTTAGTCTCCCAAAGTGGTGGGATTACAGGCATGAGCCACTGCGTCCGGTCGAGAAAACTTGACTTCCAGAAAGCCTTTCCTGTTCTTCTCCATTTATCTCCATTCTACCCATTCTTCTAAGTCATGCTTCTTCCATGAAGTCTTCCAAAATACCCATTTTGAAATACTGGAATATTTGGAAGAATATGCCTTTTTTTTCTGAACTCTTAAAACTTCCAAATTAAAACTGTGTAAAATATGTTTTCTTGACTACTTGTTCTATTTTTAAAATATTTTAATTATTTTCCATTTAAGACCCCATAGAGCTAGGTTTTATACTTCTTTATATTCCTACATAACTAGCCAGTAAGTGGTAACTAAATATTTAAGTGGTAAGTTATCTTAAAGCAGAAAAGATAAAGGACAAAAGGATTAATGGAAAAATACAGATTTTTTTTTGTAATCGCTAGGTAAAAAGCACAGAAAAGTAAAATAATTTCAAATAAATATTGATATAGATGTAAGATTCCTACTATATATATAACAGTAGCTGAATAACAACAAAAATCTCTATCTATAATTCCCTAAAACAAAACATACTAAAAATAATGAGTATATGTTTTTCCCTGGAACAAAGCTACATTAGTCAAAAATGTTTAAAATGTGGTGCCCTCATTGCACAAACTAATTGTAAAGCCAAAAGTGTATACATCTGGCCAAGTGCAGTGGCTCACACCTGTAATCCCAGCATTTTGGAAAGCCGAGGGAGGACGATCACTTGAGGCCAGGAGTTCAAGTCCAGCCTGGCCAATATAGCAAGACTCCACTCTATTAAAAAAAAAAAAAAAGAAAAAAAAAGTGTACAAATCCAAGAACTATGCAAAATTGAGGAAATACCTAAATACCTGAAGGCAAATCTCCAGTTATGTTCTCCTAAGATAACTGACAAGGTATTGTAAATATAGGTAACACCTTTGACTTTTCATAATTAAATATGCCTAGTTTCAGATTTCTCAGGAAAAAAATGGGCTATAAAAATTACAAGAAATTCTAGTCATAAAGTTCGGTTACAAATACATGGAAGTTCATTATATTTGAATGTGAATTTGTAATAATTTATACAGTAAGTATTTCTTGGCAACAACATCAAATATAAAATATTTTCACTTCAATAAAAGGAATTGTACTTTCAGTGCTACCCACCCTGTCGGTCAAACAATGAATCAGCAGCTGTGGCTTTATTTGAAGGAGCCTCTGTGATTGGTCTGAGAAATGTTCTATATCCTTTTAAAATAGACGCCATAAAGCGCAAAAATGCCTCTTGAATTTCCATCTCAAGCTGTGTCATCTTCTTTTGCCAGGAGAAATCTGCTTCAATTGGAGTCATGTCAATCGCTGAGCCTTCTTGAGTTTTTCGGTGAACTAACAAAGGAAAGAAAAACAGAAAATGGTATTATGTTAAATTTAAGAAGAATTTTCTCATATACATTCCTTTATTAATAGTATTCCTTTTCCCTCACATTACCTGAAGACAGCTGGGGATACAATTTCTTTAAGGTGCTAAGTAGATTTTTGCATGGCTTTTTGGGAAGTTGCTTCCAGTTCATGTTCTTCTTTTCATCTGATCTATTAAATCAGAACAAAATTCATAAAATGTGTTATTCATAATCTGTTTTTACTAAACAAAATTCTTGCATCAACCTAAAACTAGAAAATGGAAAAGATGTATTTTTACTGCAGTCATAACTGATGCAAACAGTTTGAATAAGTGAATTTCAAGGAAGTTCTCTTTTCATTCAACCAACCTCTGTCAGATTTAGCCATCTCATTCTAACCTTCCAACGCATATTTTCAATGCTGGAGTCAGGAATACAACACTGAAGTCTAGCTTCAAAAACTACATTTTAGAATTATAATATTCTAAGAGTCAAATCTAGTTGACTTGAGACTTCAAACTACCTACTGGTAGGCTTCTAAAATGCTGTGTGCCCAAAGAGAAGAATTGGAATTTAAGTAAGGATTAAAAGTATATGTAGTTCATCCAGCCCTCACAGTTAAAAATAAATTAATCATAACACCATTATTCAATATAATCTATGATCATGAAACAACAAAAACCAAAGCCAGACCACCCTGGCCAACATGGTAAAACACCGTCTCTACTAAAAGCACAAAAATCAGCCGGGTGTGGTGGTGTGTGCCTGTAATCCCAGCTACTCAGGAGGCTGAGGTAGAAGAATCACTTGAGCCTAGGAGGCGGCGGTTGCAGTGAGCCGAGATTGCGCTACTGCACTTCAGCTTGGGCAACAGAGCAAGACTCTGCCTCAAAAACAAAACAAAACAAAACAAAACAAAACAAAACCAAAAAAACCCAAAGCCATAGAGATGACCATTTTTAAAGGTATTACTAAAAGCTTCTGTTTCCAAAACTTTATATTCCAAAAATACAAAATATATATATCTCTGTGTGTGTGTGTGTATATATATATTCCAAGAATATAAGAATATAAAATACAACAGACAGAACTGCCTAAAAAGCCCTCTTTTTACAAAAGTTAACATAAATATAACAAATGTTCTTTAAAATTCATGGCTAAGCTGGCAAGAAAATCAGGGAAATCTTCAGGGGTTGAAAACCCAGAGTAACACCAAGGCCACATCTGCCCTGACGATTAACAGACAGCCTTGGATTTTAAAGGCTTCTCACAGAACAGGAGACCAAGTTTCAGTCTCCCCAAGAAGTATGTTAGAACTGAAACTTCCAAATAAAACTGGTACGCTTGAAAGGCTGACTCTGCTTTTTCTTTTTTTCCTTTTTTTTTTCTGAGACAGAGTCTCACTCTGTCATCTAGGCTGGAGTGCAGTGGTACAATCACAGCTCACTGCAACCTCCGCCTTCCAGGTTCAAGCAATTCTCTGGCCTCAGTCTCCTAAGTAGCTAGGATTACAGGAGAGTGCCACCACGCCCAGCTAATGTTTTATTTTAGTAAAGACAGGGTTTCATCATGTTGGTCAGGCTGGTATCGAACTCCTGACCTCATGTGATCCCCCCACCTTGGCCTCCCGAAGTGCTGGGATTACAGGCATGAGCCACCGCACCCAGCCTGATTCTTTTTTTTAACCCAAAATGCTACAATTCTAAGCCCTTTCCCTAAGTCAGTGAATTGCTTAGGTTTCTCTAAATGTAGCATGGCATAATGAAAAGGGCAGAGATTCCAGCTTTAGGATCAACCTGGAATCCTGGTTGTACCTTTATATTAGCTGATTAATGAAATTAATAAATTTAATAAACATTTAATTTTTAACAAAAAATTAAATTATTTTTTATTTTAATCAGGTTCTATTTTATTGTATTGTTCTTCAGTACTCAGTGCAGTTCACATGTAGTTTTTTTTCTAAGCAAGTGATTGCATTTTGGAATCTTTTTTTGCATACTTTAAATCTTTTAACAAAACATGTCAATATTTTTTTAAATTTCAATAGGTTTTGGGGGAACAGGTGGTATCTGGTTACATGAATTAGTTCTTTAGTGATGATTTCTGAGATTTAGGTGCACCCATCACCCAAGTAGTATACACTGTACCCCATGTGTAGTCTTTGCTCTGTCGCCCAGACTGGAGTGCAGAGGTGCGATCTTGGCTCACTGTGACCTCCGCCTCCCGGGTTCAAGATTCTCCTGCCTCAGGCTCCCAAGTAGCTGGGACTACAGGCGTGTGGCACCATACCCAGTTAATTTTTTGTATTTTTAGTAGAGACAGAGTTTCACCGTGTTAGCCAGGATGGTCTCGATCTCCTGACCTCGTGATCCGCCTGCCTTGGCCTCCCAAGGTGCTGGGGCTACAGGCATGAGCCACCGCGCCTGGCCTCATGTGTAGTCTTTTATTCCTCAACCCACTCCCACCCTTTCCTCCAAGTCTCCAAAGTCCATTGTATCATTCTTCGCCCCCCGCCCCCACCCCAAGGGGAAGTCTCACTCTGTTGCCCAGGCTATAGTACAGTGGCACAATCTCAGCTCATTGCAACCTCTTCCTTCCAGGTTCAAGCGATTTTCCTGCCTCAGCCTCCCAAGTAGTTGGCATTACAGGCACATGCCACCACACCCGGCTAATCATTGCATCATTCTTATGCCTTGTGTCCTCATAGCGTAGCTCCCTCAGCTTGGATTTTGATTAGGGGAGGGATCTCCCCTGAGAATTCATTACTGGATGCCTGCCAACTAATGGGTTATGAGTTTGACTGCATGCTACTGGCATGGCACAAGAAACTGTAAGTCAAAATAACTAACTTCAAGTGCTCCCTGGCTTAATGCCACCAGAATGGAAGCAAACATAATATCCTCTCTGTTAAGAATAAACGTCTAATAAAAGAGCTAACACTTCCTTTGTGCCTGGTACTGTTAAAAGACATATTTTAACATCTCTTGAAACTGTGTCTTAAAAGTGATGGCATGTCAAGTTTAACTCTGATCAATTTATCTCATTTTATGTCATCGCTGTCTAATATTTTAGTGCTATCTTTTAACCCCCTCCCCCAAATAAAATATTGTCATTATTGTCTGGATTATCATCCATTTGTAATCTGGCTCTGACATTTACTGTGTGACTTTGTATAAATCACTCAACTCTTCTGTTACTCAATTTTCTGATCTACAAAATGAGGACTGATAATGTACCTAATACACAGGGCTGCTGTAGGTAGATGAAATGCATCTCATCTAACCTAAAGGGCCATTAATTGTAAAATTTATTGTTTTTGTACCAGTAAAAGAGGATGTTGCCAATTAAAGTATTTTAAAGTCTACTTTACTGCTTGAAAAAAGAGTAAAATATTAATTTCAAGTTCTAAGCACCCATATTAAAAAATTAAGAGGAATCATTAAAGGAACATAAATATGAAATTATACATATATATACACACACACATATAACATTTAGGTAAGCAGATGGGAAAAAAACAATAATTCATTCAATCTGAAAGAGAGAAAAGAATAACAGCAAAACAAAAAGGACAAAATGAGACAGAAATATTCAAATATATAACAATACATGTAAATTAATGGATTCTTCAACAAAAAGACAAATGTTAGATTGGATTTCTAATGCCAGTTATATACTATACACAGAATATCTGAAATTAAAAGGATGGGAAAAGATATACCAAAGATAATATATCTAACATAATGTATTAATGAGAAGAAAAGCACAAACTAACAAGAGCATCAGTGATTTTTTTTAAAGTAGCTACAAGATAAAAGTATTCATTTAACTGCAGAACCATTTTGAACTTGAGTGTCCCTCATAACACAGCCTTAATTAAGTACATAAAGCAAATGTCCAAATAACTATAAAATGCAATTGACAAATCCACCATCACACTGGGAGTTTTAAAACTTTAATATGATCACACAGCTCAAAAATAACTTAAACACATACACACACCCTTGTTCCACGTCTGATCAGTTCCCTCACCCCCATAATACATAATCACTAGTTTCTTGAGCATATTTTAATGTGTCTTTATTCCAAAACTAGCAGATACAAGTAAATACAACTATTCCCTGCCTTTTCTTTTGCGCAAGTGGCAGCACACTGCAATACACAATTACCACCTTGATTTTTTTCATTTAATAATGTATCTTTTGTAGCCAGGCAGGGTGGCTCACACCTGTAATCCCAGCACTTTGGGAGGCTGATGTAGGCATGTCACTTTAGGCCAGGAGTTTGAAACCAGCCTGGCCAACATGGCGAAACCCCATCTCTGTCATAACTACTCAAATGTGCTGTTGCATCATGAAAGCAGGCATGGACCATATGTAAATGAATGAGCATGGCTCTGTTCCAATAAAACTTTATTTACAAAAACAAGCTTTGGGCCAGATGTCAATCCCTGCTGTATACCAATAATCATAATTTATGATAAACTGCTCAAACCATCCCCTTTGAAATTAGAAACAAGACAAGATACCAACTATAACTACTTATATTCAACATTACACTAGTGATCCTAGCTGGAGAATTAAGACAAAAAAATTTAAAATACATTAGGACAGTGTAAGTAGAGAAATGTGATGTTTATAGGCAGAAAATTGAAGACAATATACAAATTAAGAGAATTCAACTAAGTTGTTAGATATAAGGCCGCTATATAAAAACCAACTACATTTCCCAGCAACAAAGTCTAATTAAAAATACCATTTACAGTAGCAATAAAAACTGAAAGATACTTAGGAACAAATAAGTCTAACAAAAGATGTGAATTATCTTTCTGGAGAAAACACAAAGTTTACTGAAAAATTTTGAAAGATCAATGAAATGAAATACCACATTCATGGGTCATATTTCTTGTGCATATTTTCAATGTGTGTCAAAAAGATATCATCTGCCTCCAAACGAATCTATAAATACAATAAAATTCTAACAAAAATCCCAATGTAATTTTGTGTAGAGCTTAACAAGATGGTATTAAAATTTATATGGAAAAACAAAAGACCAAATGGAGTGAAAACAATTTTCAAAAAGAACAGGAGTAAGGGGATTCGCCATGGACACTGCCAAAAAAAGGTCTCATACCATGACTTTTTAAAACAGCTTTATTAAGATATAAAGTCATATGCCATACAATTCACCCATGTGACATGTGCAATTCAATGGTTTTTATTATATTCACGGAATTGTGTAACCACCACTACAATCAAATTTTTTTTTTTTTTTTGAGACGGAGTTTTGCTCTTGTTGCCCAGGCTGGAGTGCAATGACGCGATCTCATATCACTGCGACCTCTGCCTCCCAGGTTCAAGCAATTCTCCTGCCTCAGCCTCCCGAGTAGCTGGGATTACAGGCATGCGCCACCACGCCTGGCTAGCTTTGTTATTTTAGTAGAGACGGAGTTTCTCCATGTTGGTCAAGCTGGTCTCAAACTCCCGATCTCAGAAGATCCACCCGCCTCAGCCTCCCAAAGTACTGGGATTACAGGCGTGAGCCACTGCTCCCAGCCTACAAGCAATTTTAGAATATTTTCATCACCTCAAAAAGAAATCCCATAGTCACTTAGTTTCCAATACTCCCATCCTCTCCATTCCAAGGCAATCACTAATCAATCTACTTTCTGCCTCTAAAGATTTGCCTGCTTTGGACATTTCATATAAATTAAATCATAATATAAGGTCTTTTAACATAATGTTTTCAAGGTTCATTCATGTTGTAGACAACTTAATTTTAAAGCCATTAAGAAGAGATTGAAAAAAATCAAAGGAAAAGAATAAGCCCAGATACATATCTATACAAATATAGAAAGTGATATGTCACATCAAGTTTAGCTGAATTAAATAACTAAATGAGACAGGTAAACCTCACAACTTAAAAAATAACCATGATAGTATTTCATGGCCTCATGGTGAAATATTTCATATATAAGAATCAAAAACAGTACTCCATAAAGAGAAATTTAAAATTTGATAAATTAAAATAAATCTCTGTTTATCAAAAGACACCAAAAACAGAATGGAATGACAGGTCACAATGTGGGAGAAGCTATTTGCAATGCAGACCAATAATTAATTCCTGATTATATATACAATTTCTACAAATCAAAAGAAAAAAACAATCTAACAGCAAAACGCACCAACAAAAGGAACATCCAATTCACAGGAGAGGAAAACCAAGGAGCACAAAGGTATGCAAATGCTGCATTTGCTACTAATTAAGGAAATGTGAATTAAAGCCACAGTGAAATACCATTACCATCAAATTGGTAAAAAATGTAAAAGTCTGACCGCAAGTGTTGGCAAGGATATGAAACAAAAAGAACTTTCATCTGCTGAGGACAGAGTAAACTTGGGAGAGTAATCTGGTATTAGTTATTAAGTTGAAAATGCTCATTCCCTACCAAGCAACATTAGCGCTTCCAGGTATATGCTTCAGAGGAATTCCTGAGCATATACTCAAGGAAATATATACAATGATGATCAGAACAGCCTTGTTTCTAACATCAAAGATCTAGATACAACCTAAATGTCCATCGACATTGATCACCATTGAAAATGAACTGGATGAACCTCACAAAGAATGGTAAGCAAAAAAGCAATTCACAAAAAACTATTCAAGTAGAAAAAAATGTGTAAGTATGCAAAACAACATTTTATTTAGATTAATACATATATAATAAATGTTTTAAAAATACATGTGCATGATAAACTCCAAATCTAAGATGATGGTTGGATTTGGAATTTATCCAAGATGATGGTTGGATCTGGAGCTCCTCTCTGGGAGACAGGAACAAAATATGGTTATGGAGGACTATCTAGAGATTTCAAATTTATTGCTAATATTTTCTTTTTTTTTTTTTTTTTTTTGAGACAGAGTCTCCCTCTGTCACCCAGGCTGGAGTGCAGTGGCATGATCTCCGCTCACTGCAACCTCCGCCTCCTGGGTTCAAGCAATTCTCCTGCCTCAGACTCCCAAGTAGTGGGGATTACAGCTGCCCACCACCATGCCTGGCTAATTTTTGTAGTACAGACGGAGTTTCACCATGTTGGCCAGGGTGGTCTCGAACTCCTGACCTCAGGTGATTCGTCTGCCTCGGCCTCCCAAAGTGCTGGGATTACAGGTATGAGCCACTGTGCCCGGCCTATTAATAAAGTTGTGGTGAATAGATACAAGTTATTTACATTATTCTGTACAATTTGGAGGCTTTTTTTTTTTTTTTGAGACAGAGAGTCTTGCTGTTACCCAGGCTGCAGTACAGTGGGGTGAACATAGCTCACTGCAGCCTCGACCTCCTGGACTAAAGTGATCTTTCCTCCTCAGCTGCCTGTGCACTATGGGCACTCACTACCACTCCTGGCTAATTTTTTATTTTATATAGATGGAGTCTCACCATGTTTCCCAGGCTGGTCTTAAACTCCTGGGCTCAAGTGATTCTCCAGCCTCAGCCTCCGAAAGTACTGAGATTACAGGTGTGAAACACTACACCTGGGCACATTTTATAATTATTTAAACACAACTGAGCAGGCCAGGCATGGTGGCTCATGCCCGTAATCCCAGCACTTTGGGAGGCCAAGGTGGATCACCTGAGGTCAGCAGTTTAAGACCAGCCTGGCCAACACGGTGAAGCCTCATCTCTACTAAAAATACAAAAAAATTAGCCAGGTGTGGTGGCACGCACCTGTAATTCCACTGCTCAGGAGGCTGAGGCAGGAGAATCACTTGATTCCGGAAGGCGGAGACCGCAGTGAGCCAAGATTGCACAACTGCAACTCTGTTGCCTGGGCAACAGAGTGAGACTCTGTCTCAAAATAAATAAATAAATAAATAAATACAATTGAGCAAACACTTCACATTTGTTTTAGAAAACAATGTTTTGATTACCAGAAGTTTTATAAAAGTTACTCAAAACTGGGCAAAATTAAGACTCTCCATATTATTTTATTCGGAATAATAAATAAAACAAGGTAAAAAATCTGAGTATTAACTTCACAAATAATCATTTCTAAAAGCAACACCACGAATACATTCCTGAAATAATTGTTTTTCAGGGAGAGTAACCTATAAACAATAAAATGTGTGCCACAAAAAACTATTTAATTCATTCAAGTTGTTCATTACTTTCAAGCTGTAAGTAAATCTAAATATACATAAGGAGCTACTACAGTTACACAGTTTCAAAATACAATGGTAGATCCATGTCAAAATTATATTTTAAGTTACAGCAAATGTTTTCTTCCTTCCTTAGGCTATTTTTTTGGTTCACATAAAAATATTTTCCCAACGAATTCTACTGTTGGAACTAGTTAGGCCTCACCCAAAATATTTCTCTATTCATTTTCTACCAATCTCAAACAGTAAAGAATAAGTGTTCCACAGCCTGGAAGTTGGCACCAACATAAGAAAATTTTTAATACTTACTGTCCTTTCCCACTTTTGGTGGAGGAAGGGGTAACCCTTAAACATCCATCCGGAACTATTCCTTTTATTAATGTAGTTTGCTACTCTCTGAACCCTCAGCTGTACCACTGCTGTACTTATCACCTTCAGCAAACACAAACTATAACTGATTTTTAATACAAATTTCTATGTAGTAAAGAACAGATCCTTATAAAATTCAAATCCTGACAACTAAACAAATGGTATACTATCACCCTATACTGTAACTAAACTTTAATCTCCAATGGGTAAACCCATTTTACTTACATATGGATTTTGAATTAAACCTAGAAAGCATATCGTCTCTCGAGCTCTGAAAGCAGTGTTTAACCATTACTTTTCAAACTCATAGTCTCTTCTGATAAACCTAAACATCTCCTGCTTACATTTAACATTGTTATCCAGATATAAACTATCATAATATTGAACATTTTTTTTTTCCAAATCACACAGCGTTCCCAGATTCTGATACTTGTCCTGGTTGAGAGCCACTGTATTTAAGAGGAAGATTTAACAACTACCAAAAATAGCATATTTCTAGATGCTTTCAAAGAACTGTAACTCTATATAGTGAAAAACATAAATGGGAGATAATATAAAATGAATCAACTTACACATATAACATGTTCGTATCCAAGTCAATGCAAACAACATCTTGTGGTGGGTCATGAAGATCAAAATACCTTGAGTCAACTCCAACTATAAACGGTAAAGGTGCACTAAGCACTGCAGCCAGTGAAAGAGGACAAAGGGGAATATATGGGCACTGCCACTGAAATGGAAAGATCATCTGGGAAAAAAGTTTTAAAAAATTAACCAAATTTTAAATTTGCAATAAAAATTATATAAGTAACTAGTATTACTGAAAAGGGATCACTGAAAAGCAGTTAATATCACTGTTTTGTTTACCTTAAACTTCATTCCAAAACTAAATGACTATAAAATATTACTAAGCAATACTATGAACAAATGCAATTAAAATTTTCAAGTCATGATGATGATCATTAAACACAACAAAAATACTAACAGCTTTTTGCATATTAATTCTTCTAGTATCTATACAAAGCCCACATTCCAATTTTATGGAGTCAAAATAAGATAAAATGGCCCAAAATATCATAAAACAAACTTATTATCTTTAACTCTTACACATTTCATTCACCTATTAATTCTCAAAATTACCTCAGATCAAAATCCAACTAAAAGCATCAAGAATTTTTAAAAAAACTAATTACTGTCTAGGGAATGCTAATAGTTAATTAAAAAGCTCAACAAAAAAAAATTCTTAACTGTTCAAATAAACATCAGTGATGTCTGGCATCTTAAAAATACTGTCAATAGGCTGGGCACGGCGGCTCACGCCTGTAATCCCAGCACTTTGGGAGGCTGAGGCAGGTGGATCACTTGTGGTCAGGAGTTTGCGACCAGCCTGGCCAATTTTAGTGTTTCTACTAAAACACAAAAATTAGCTGAGTGTGGTGGTGTATGCCTGTAATCCCAGTTATCCTGGAGGCAGAGGCAGGAAAATCGCTTGAACCTGGGAGGCGGAGGTTGCAGTGAGCGGAGTTTGCACCACTACACTCCAGCCTGGGCAACAGAGCAAGACTCTGTTTCAAAAAAAAAAAAGAAACAGTCAATATATAAGATATTCCTCTATCTAGACATGATGAGACAGGAAAAAAAAGAGAAAAAAACATTTCTCAAGAATCTTTACCTGTTTTCCTTTACAAAGATTTACTTCAGTTGTATCATTTGTGCTTTTCTTTAAAAAAAAAAAAAGTTTTGATGTTTTTTAAAAAAAGACTAAAACATGTTAAGGCCTAATGCAGTGACTCTCAACACTTTGGGAGGCTGAGGCAGGAGGACTGCTTGAGGCCAGGAGTTCAAGGCCAGCCTGGACAACAGAGTGAGACCCTCATCTCCATAAAAAATAAATAAGTAAATGAATAAATTTTAAAAAAATTTAATAATTAGCTAGTACTAAAATTTTACCGATAATTTTTTTCTTCTACTATAAAAATCCCTGTTATCTTTTAAGGTCGAGTTCAATTATCATCCTTATCTGTCATCATTCACCCCAAAGAAATGCCTATAACACTTACTACCTCTGCCAGCTATTACAAAGGGTTATTCAGGATTGGAATTTTGTCTTCAAACATTTATTTAGTTAATATTTGAGCACTTGCTATGTACCAATTACTGTTCTACATAATGAGATCTTAACAATAAATGAAAGAGATCACTCTCCTCATGAGGTTAATAGTTTAAGAGTCAGCAACTTTTTCTGTGAAAGACAGTAAATATTTTAGGCCTTGTGAGCCACATTGTCTCTGTCACAACCATTTAACTCTGCTGTCATGCATGAAAGCAGTCATAGGCAATATATGAATAAATGGCCTATGTTCCAATAAAACTTTATAGAAACAAGTGGCAGGCAGGATTTGGCAGGCAGGATTCGGCCATCATTTGCAAACACCTTGTCTAGCAGTAAGAGAGAAAATAAATGAAAGACATAATAAATAAAATATTATGTTATAGGTTGAACATCCCTAACCTGAAAATCCAAAATCCAAAGTGCTGCAAAATCCAAAACTTTTTGAGCACCAACATGACACAGAAAATAAATTGCTCATAGAAGCATTTAGGACTTCAGATTTTTAGATTAGGGATGTTCAACCAGCGTGTATTCTGCAAACATGCCAAAATCCAAAACAATCCTAAATCCAAAGCACTTCTTTCCAAGCATTTTAGACAAGGGATACTCAACCTGTATGTCAGGAAGTAATAAGTGCTACGGAAAAAAAAAAAAAAAAAGGAAAAGTAAAGCCAAGTGAAGGACATTAGAGTTCAGAGCAGGAGAGAGGAAAAGCAGGTTGTATTAGGACAAACAGGACAGGCCTCATTAATAAAGTGACAACAGAGCTGAAACCTGAAGAAGGTGAGAGATTTAGCCAACGGGATATATAAGAGAAGAGTGCTTCAATGAGAAGGAACAGCTAGGGCAAAGGCCTTAAGGCATGGGGAATGCCTAATGCTCCCAGGAAGGTAAGGCCAGAATGCTGGAGAAGAATGAGCAAGAGGAAGAGCAGTGGAAAATAAGATCAGATTGCTGAGGGGCAGAGCCACTCACAAAGGACCCTGCAAGGACTTCAGATTTCTTGAGTGACAATTATCTTCTATTCAACAAAAGGTGTGCTACAACTGCAACTATCTAAGAAACCTTAGAAAAAAAGCTATGTGCTAGCAAAACATGATATCCTTCTCTTCACTTTTGCCTTTTGCAACACTATAGGGTCACTTTTTATAAAGTACTTGTACATTTCATCAATCTTTGCTATGGGTCTCCATTAATTCTTTGATATTCTTTGATATTTAAATCATTCTCCTTTTGAAGCATTTGTTTTGTGACCATTCTTTTCCATGTTCTCTTCTTCAAATGGTAATTGGCATAACTACCAAATCATGACTTATAAATAATTTTGCATGCAATTCAGACAGCTCTCCAACATCAGTTGCATAAACCTCATATACTCTGGCATTTTTCATATGATTACCAATTCCATGAGCACTTTTTTCAACTGTTCTTGCACCATATTACTGAAATCCATCAAGAGACTTGGCCACCACGATTCTGACAAACGGGATTGAATAAACACTAATGTTTTAGTAAGGAATATTTGGGTGGGAACTTTTTTTTTTTTTTGAGACGGAGTCTTGCTCTGTCGCTAGGCTGGAGTGCAGTGGTGCAACCTCAGCTCATAGCAACCTCCACCTCCCGGGTTTAAGCGATTCTCCTGCCTCAGCCTCCCAAGTAGCTGGGACTACAGGCATGAGCCACCACATCCAGCTAATTTTTGTATTTTTAGTAGAGATGGGGTTTCACCATGTTGGCCAGGATGGTCTCGATCTCTTGACCTCGTGATCCACCTGCCTTGGCCTCCCAAAGTGCTAGGATTACAGGCGTGAGCCACTGCGCCTGGCCTGGGTGGGAACTTTCTAAAACTGGTCAGTTCATTAACAAATATTTTCATATTCTAACAACTTTTGCCTTCACACACAACTGTGATAACTTGGAAAAGTAATACTTAATGAGGATCCTCCTAGAAGCTGTCTCATATGGTTACTATTGTTTTCAGTCCAACAGCACTTCTCCAACCAGATTAAGATCTTGGAGACATACCCTATTTGCTGTTTTAACAAGTATTTATTGAGGGCCTACTCTGTGCTAGGCAACTGTAACAAGTGCTGAAAATACAGGAGTAAATAAGAGATTAGGTCCTTACTCCCAGGAGACTTACATTCTTAAAATGGGGAAGGGAAGAGAGGAGAGTCAGCTATTTTAAATTAAACAACTAATGGGTGATAGGGTTGGAGAAGTGGAATATCTAAAGTTCTACACAATGGCCTATAAAGCCCTATACAATCAGACTTCATTTTTTTTTTTTTTTTTTGAGACGGAGCCTCACTCTTGTTGCCCAGGCTAGAGTGCAATGGTGTCATCTCAGCTCACCGCAACCTCCGCCTCCTGGGTTCAAGCAATTCTCCTGCCTCAGCCTTCCAAGTAGCTGGGATTACAGGCGTGTGCCATCATACCCAGCTAACTTTGTATTTTCAGTAGAGAGGGGTTTCTCCATATTGGTCAGGCTCATCTCAAACTCCTGATCTCAGGTGATCCGCCTACCTCGGCTTCCCAAATTGCTGGGATTACAGGCGTGAGCCACTGTGCCTATCAATCAGACTTCATTCTAAGTGCAATGGGAAGCCAAAGGGTTTTAAGCAGGGAACAACTTTAATAACAATTTAACAATTTAATTTTACTTACGCTTTACACAAGAGCTTAGCCTCTGTATATTATCCTATTTCACAATCACTTAGAATTTCCTATATATTCCTGATTCACAATTATTAAAAGTTGAAATAGGGAGAAATTAACCATGTAATCATTTGCATAATTTTAGAACAGCTGAAATTGGCCAGAGCCTCTCAATACAATCAGCTTCATTCTCAGGTTTTATTATACAATCATATAGTTTTTACTCTGGGAAGAACTCTAAAATATGAAAAATTGGAAATTGACATTTTTCCTAAAATAGATATCACCTTTGTTTTCTTTATACTTCCTACTTCTCTTTGCCAGCAGATTATATTCGACTTTTACCGGGCGGGTAATTTTTCTTTTTTTTTTTTTTTTTTTTTTTTGTTTTGAGACGGAGTCTCGCGCTGTGTCACCCAGGCTGGAGTGCAGTGGCGCAATCTCGGCTCACTGCAAGCTCCGCCTCCCAGGTTCAGGCCATTCTCCTGCCTCAGCCTCCGAGTAGCTGGGACTACAGGCGCCCGCCACCACGCCCGGCTAGTTTTTTGTATTTTTAGTAGAGACGGGGTTTCACCATGTTAGCCAGGATGGTCTCGATCTCCTGACCTCGTGATCCGCCCGCCTCGGCCTCCCAAAGTGCTGGGATTACAGGCTTGAGCCACCGCGCCCGGCCGCGGGCGGGTAATTTTTCAAAGTTACTTTTTGAAAATTTGTTGTTGCTTTCAAAGTTGCTGTTTTTGAAGGAAATTTCCCTTTGGAGTAAAAATTATCTGTCAGTAATTTTGTACTAAAAGGAAAATTCTATACTTACAGCTACAACAGCTTCAGCTACCCCAGTCAAGACAGCTGGCCTAAGAGAATGCAGCAGAATTTTACTCTCAAGTAAAACAAAGAGCAGCAGTGTTGCACAATTCTCAGGACCCAGATTCATTAGCAAGGTGCTAAAGTTGGCTCCACTAGGAAAAAAAAGAGAAAAATAGATCACTGTGAACTATTTTGCTAAGACATGTTAAGATTTGCTTATTAAATTATTTCTTAAGTATTAACAGATTGAGAGTCTAGTGTTAATTTCAAGTCTTTACTTGTTTATCAATGAAAAGTAGCAAATTTAATGAGATAGATAACTGGGAGATTTAAATTCATCCTCTGGTAATAAAAGGCATTTATCAAGAAAGATTTTCCTGAATAGCCATTTGAGTTGAACTCAGAAGAAAGGAGACAAGGATAGGAGTGAAGGGGTGACAGACAATATATGCAAGGGCCCCGGGGCAAGAAAAAGCTGTTGTCATAGCCAAGAAATTGAAATAAATCTATTGTGACTAAAGCATAGTAAGGGAAAGGATGAAAACAGCAACAGATTAGGCTGAAATTGAAATATACTATTATATTTGCATTTTCAAAAGGACACACTGGCTACAGGGTGGATAAAGAACTGAAGGAAGATGAGTAAAAAGGTACCAGTTAAGAGGCTAGTAGTGAGGTAGTCTGGTAAGACATCATGGAAGTCTACTATGATGAAGATGAAAAGAAGTAAATGGATTCGAGATATTTAGAAAGCAAAAATCAGCTCACCTTAAACCTTTAGTTATGAACTGGATATGGGAAGGGGAGATGAGAAGAAAAGGGAAGTGTCCTCTACATCCAATCTTGCAACTCTCTGAATTGTTCACATTTATAAAACAGCCCCACCATCCATCTAGCTATCAAAGCCAGAAACATTAAGGCTGTTTTTGCCTAGTTTTAACTAATAGAGTTAATTGTAAAATAACAATTAACTTTATTATACTAATCACTAAAATATTTTAAAGCATTCTGCTCCAAGTGAATACATATATCATTCTAAATACCAGTAATTACCTTAGTGGTAAAGGTGTAGAAACTGGCTGTGATAATATTAATGCATCATGGACTGACAGCTTAAAAAAAAAAAAAAGCAACATAAATTAACCAAAACAAGATATAAGTTTCAAAACTACTTGTGAAATCTATATATTTAGATCAAAGGTAATACTGAAAACAACAATTTAATATGCAAACATGCTTTTTGAAATGTACTAAAATATAAAATGATAGCTGTATTTACTAAGAAGTGTTACATTAGTTCTTTTTCAATAAATGGTTAATTTGAATTTTGATTCACTTAATTGGTTAAAGTACAATTATTTAAAATTTATGGAATTACTGCTTCAGAAAAGCTTCAAATTCATTTACTCAACAGACTGTAGGCACTTGGCAGTTGCTTCGCACATTAATACTTGCAGAACTGAAATAACATTCAATATCAATAATATCTGACTTAATCCCACCATACATAATGTTAAGAATGTCTTAGAAAAACTTTTAAATGGCTTCCTTCTATAGATCAATGCTATTCAAAGTATGTTAAGTATGCCAGTATGTTAATTGTTATGGTCCAGAAAGATATACTATACAAATGAAGAGCAAACCACTAAGCAACTTTTATGACAATCTGACCTCTCTCCCATATCCAAGCACGTAATCAGTGGAACTATTATTATAGAGAGGGTATAGACCTGTTCGTGTTGCATATGTCACAAGCTGTATACCTACCTACGTCTGCTACTTACTGAAAATAAAAAACTGGTCCTTTAGCATAGTACTATTATAGACCTTGTTTAAGTTAACCCCCTCCAACCATTGCTCATTTCATATTTAATATTTATTAGAGAATCTGATATTAAGAACATGCTCAAACATAATCCTGGGTTTTACATTATTAAAATTAGCTACACAAAGGCCATGCATGGGCCAAAAATGAAAATGTTATGAACCAAGGGTCATAATTATTCCAATTCTGTACATTCAAATCCAAAACCCAGTAAGAAAGGATGTTCAGTAAAGCTACAAAGCACAGAAAATACAAGGACTTTACAAATGCATATTGCTCCACCTCAAACCCAAAGGTATATAGAATCCACTCTGCAATGACTGGGGTGAGCATATGCAAAGTTCTCCCCAAATATACTCTCTTTTTGTTACCTGGACAAGGATTCTCGGTCTTTGTGGTGAAGGAAAAGGGATGTTTTGCATAAAATGTGAAATGTGCCTAGAAAAAAAATTTGAAATAAATATCATAATTACTTTTCTAAAATGCATCACAGGTTTTAACAAATCTTAAATATCACTATATATCATCCCAGATATGACATGGCCATTTATCTAAAATGTAGGCTAAGTAAGTAAATTTGTTTAGTGTAAACGAATTTATCCATGCCCATCAAACTTCTGAAATACACAATGTATTTCCTGACTTCTATTCCCACCCCCTATCATTACCAGATGAATAAAAATAACATAAAAACAGTTTTCATGAAAGGAGTGAATTTTTATAGCCCTGGTTATCCGTGCCAGTACAGGGAGCAACTAACTGTGCTATAATGAATTTACACTAAAACTGAATTTAATCCCAGATTTACTACTCTAACATTGGATGAACCACCTACCCATTCTATTTCTGCACCTATAAAAATTACTTCTTAAGTTTCTCCAAAATTTAGAGCTTCTTAGGAGCCACAAAAATGCAACATATTACTTCAACTGAAAAAGATATTGATTATATACATTAATTTTATTTTCACAAGCTATTCATAGAATCTTAATTTTTCAAAAGGTTGCTAACTTGTCACTAACATTACATTTTACTTCAAAAAACTTCAAATTAATCTGACAGCTGAATGTTAAACCCAGAACTATAAATCATTAAATTGCCATTTCGAGAGTGTAAAATGAAAGTTGCAACCGTATTTCAATATCAAATTATGATGAGTTTATGCACAGTACTTTACTCTTTTAAAAGGTGATTTTTGGACAGCATTATTTTTAAACCTGTGCATAATTACCCCTACCTTATCCACTAAACTAGTATGTTTCACTGATATTCTTTCTGCTATAATGTAAAAGTTCTGAAATTGTAAGAAACATCTACGTTTACACATACTTTAATACATTACAGAAAGCTCTTGACACTTTTTGGTTTGTCGGCAGGATACATAAATTATAAACTATCATAAACAGAAGTCAGTGTGCCACTAGAAATCAGAAAAGATCATTTAAAAAAGAGTAGCTCAACATACATTTTTCTTGCTTAGGAAAGATTGCATGACAAAAAGAATTACAAACTAAAGAGAAAGCTCAAAGAATTTCTGTCAATGCTAAAACAAAAACTTCACTTTTAACATCAATTAACTTATTCTTACTAATTTCGACATCACTTTAGAGAGGTATTACGGTTAGATTTTGGAATGGCCACTTGTATGGGTGGGTGGGTGGGTGTGTGTGCAGCAGTAACTATTTGTCTCTCAGTTATTAGAGAATAAATAGGAAGAAGAACACTCACAATATAATTTATGTAAGTTACTTCTTTAGGTGAATTCTCAAAAGATTATTATTTGGCCATCCTTGCCACTACTATCCAATTTTAAGCTCACAGTCAATGATTGAGGTGAAGAAGGGAGTAAGTAAAAAGTTGGTGGCTCATGCCTGTAATCCCAGCACTTTGGGAGGCTGACGCAGGTGGATCATGAGGTCAGGAGTTCAAGACCAGCCTGGTCAAGATGGTGAAACCCCGTCTCTACAAAAATTAGCCAGGCGTGGTGGCGGGTGTCTGTAATCCCAGTTACTCGGGAGGCTGACACAGAGAATTGCTTGAACCCAGGAGGTGGAGGTTGCAGTGAGCCGAGATGGCGCCACTGCACTCCAGCCTGGGTGATGTCTCGAAAAAAAAAAAAGTGGGGTAAACGTAGCCTTCCTTCCCTTCCAACTTTGCTGCTAAAAGTTACACAAACAATCAAACATATATATTTATATACCCAGTTTTCCACCAGCCATCTTTCTAATCATATACATACTTTTCAATGGGAAGAGGATGTGGTCCAGACACAGAAAGTTTGTAGATAAACATAAGAAATTTCCTAAAAGCTTCAAAAAAAGGCCAGTGTGAGAGTAAACAAATGCATTTGTTTGTATTGATGGATTTGGAGACCATTTTTCTCTCCACAGGCGTCAATAGGCCCAGTTGCATAAGCTGTTTCTCTGATAGAAGTTCCCGAGAGTAAGGTTCATAAAACTGAATGGCAGCTCCATATACCTAAAGAGTAAGAGAATTCTGTTATAAGATTTGAGTTTGTTTGAAAAAAATTAGCTTCTCTTTTTCTCTTATTACACAAGAAATATTTGCTTGGAGTATACTTATACAGATAAATTACGGAAAAAAAAAAAAACTCACCCAAATTTCTACCCCAGAGATAACCAGATTTTGATATAAATCCCTCAAGATTTTTTCCACATAATTTTATACATTCAACTATAAATCTTATACAAAAAGGGACGGTAACCTCTTATAACTTGCTTTCATTTTTAAAATGAAAGCATTAGAGAATGAACTCTAATGACCTCACTCAACTTAGTTTTTTGTGTGATTTTTCTTTTTTCTTTTTTTTTTTTTTTTTGAGATAGAGTCTCACTCTGTCACCCAGGCTGGAGTACAGCAGCGTAATCTCAGCTCACTTCAACCTCCACCTCCCAGGTTCAAGTGATTCTCCCGCCTCAGCCTCCCGAGTAGCTGGGACTACACCACACCCAGCTAATTTTTTTTTTTTTTCCTTTTTTTTGAGACAGAGTCTTGCTGTGTCACCTACACTGGAGTGCAGTGGCGCGATCTCGGCTCACTGCAAGTTTCGTATCCTGGGTTCACGCCATTCTCCTGCCTCAGCCTCCCAAGTAACTGGGACTACAGGTGCCCACCACCACGCCCAGCTAATTTTTTGTATTGTTAGTAGAGACAGGCTTTCACCATGTTAGCCAGGATGGTCTTGATCTCCTGACCTCATGATCCACCCACCTCAGCCTTCCAAAGTGCTCGGATTACAGGTGTGAGCCACTGCACCCGACCTAACTTTTTGTATTTTTAGTAGAGATGGGGTTTCACCGTGTTAGCCAGGATGGTCTTGATCTCCTGACCTGGTGATCCACCCGCCTTGGCCTCCCAAAGTGCTGGGATTAGAGGCGTGAGCCACTGTGCCTGGCCTGTGATTTTTTTTAATTGGGGTAAAATATACATAACATAAAATGTACCACCTTAACCATTTTCAAGTGTACAATTCACTGGTATTAAGTACCTTCACACTGGAGTGCAACCAGTTATCACTATTCATTTCCAGAACTTTTTCATTACCCGCCCCCCAAACAAAAGCTCTGTGACCCTTAAATGGTAACTTCCCATTCTCTGGCCCTCAATCCAAGTCCCTTTGTAATCTCTATTGCACTTCCTGTCTCTATAAGGGTAGCTATTCTAGGTACCTCCTATAAGTGGAATCATACAAAATTTATTCTTTTGCGTCTGGCTTATTTCACTTAGAATAATGTTTTTAAGATTCACCTATATTGTAGCACATACCTGACTTTCATTCCTTGTTAAGGAATAAATCATAATTCCATCATATCTATATACCATATTTTGTGTATCCATTCATACGTTGATGCACGTTTGGGTTGTTTCCACCTTTTGCCTATTGTGAATAACCCTGCTAAAACATTGGCATACAAGTATCTGTTTGAGTCTCTGCTTTCAATTATTCTGGGTACATGCCTAGGCATGAAACTGCTGGATCGTATGGTAATTCTGTGTTTAACTTTTTGAGGAGTTGCAGCAGCAGCATTTGACTTTCTCATCAGCAATGTTCACAGGTTCAATTCCTCCACACCCTCACCTCATATGACACAAGACAGAGCTGACACTCCTCTGAAATTCTTTATTCCTTTGCTGTCTTTGACAGTACAAATTTCTCTTTGTTTCATGGCTACTTCTCTCTTTCCTATACTAGATCCAATTATGTCACCCCCCATCATTTAAATACTAGCATTCCCTAAGGTTCTAGCTTCACACTTCTATTTGGAAAATTTCATTCTCTCACGGTTTTAACTATAATCATTATACTAACAGAACACAAATCTTTATCTCTAGGTCTACCTGATCTCTCCCCTGAACCTCAGACTCCTATTTTCAAAATGACTACTCAATAATCTCCACTTGGATGTCGTACAGGCATCCCAAACCAATATTTTCAAAAGTGAACTCATTATCTAAATACTTCATCCAATATTCCTGATCTTACTCAGTTACGCTACACAATTCCCAAGCTAGAAACTTCGAAGTCATGCTCAATTCCACTTCCACTTACCACATATCAAAGCAACTACTGAAGCCCTAACTGGTCTCAAGTCAGAAGAGAAAGTATTTTAGTGAAAAGTACACTGAAGAAACAGTCCTTCAGAGGTAACATCTGATCCTTCAAAAGTTCCTCATTACAGGTAAAATGCCACAGTCCATATAAGTGGCAAGATGCTCTCAATTCCTAATAGTACCTGCTGTTGTTGTTCAACAATACAGAGCTACCAGGTACACAGACTAGTTCATAATTTTGTGCCTTTATATATTTTGTTTAGCCTTGGTACTTCCTCTGATCTGCCCATTCCTTAATACCCATCCCCTTCTCCCAACAATCAATCCTTACTTCTGTATTTTATAAATCTTGCCAACTGTTTAGTCATTATATATATCACAGGAACCCTTGCCTTTACACACACAACATTCCCAGATACAATTATTTCAAAGTGATCTCAAAGGTTTTAACCCATCACCTTCTCCCAACAATCAATCCTTATTTCTGTATTTTATAAATCTTGCCAACTGTTTATTCATTATATATATATAACAGTAACCCTTACCTTTACACACACAACATTCCCAGATATAATTATTTCAAAGTGATCTCAAAGGTTTTAACCCATCCCCTTCTCCCAACAATCCTTACTTCTGTATTTTATAGATCTTGCCAACTGTTTATTCATTACATATATCACAGTAACCCTTACCTTTATACACACAACATTCCCAGATACAATTATTTCAAAGTGATCTCAAAGGTTTTAACCCATCACCTTCTCCCAACAATCAATCCTTATTTCTGTATTTTATAAATCTTGCCAACTGTTTATTCATTATATATATATAACAGTAACCCTTACCTTTACACACACAACATTCCCAGATATAATTATTTCAAAGTGATCTCAAAGGTTTTAACCCATCCCCTTCTCCCAACAATCCTTACTTCTGTATTTTATAGATCTTGCCAACTGTTTATTCATTACATATATCACAGTAACCCTTACCTTTATACACACAACATTCCCAGATACAATTATTTCAAAGTGATCTCAAAG